>NC_089805.1:52710810-52735810 GCF_029633855.1 Hoplias malabaricus
AACTCTGTGTTGTGTTAACTGGGTCGTTTCAGCTCAGACTGCTTTTAAATTCTCTGCTCAGGGAGGCGCAGGGCTATTTACCTGTGTCTTATGATCTGACACCCGAGGGAGTCCTCTCTGTAACACTACGGATCACTGGTGGTGGATAAATCACACGTGGCGCCCTCTGGTGGTAAACGAACGCCAGGTGAATGCAGGACTCGTCCTTTAACGCTAATTAAAGCACAGACTCACACCCCCCCTCCTTGTTTTTCAGAGCCATGGCCGCGAAGACCGAGCGCACCTTCATCGCAGTCAAACCTGACGGAGTGCAGCGGGGGCTCGTCGGGGACGTCATCAAGCGCTTTGAGCAGAAGGGCTTCAGGCTGGTGGCTCTCAAGTTCCTCCAGGTGAGGACCGGCGCGGGCCGAGGGCTCCCGGCTTGTTTCTGACGGGGGATAAGTTTGTGTGACTGCGGACAGAGATCCAGCCCTCTGCTCCCCTCCCTTACTCCAGACGCTCTGAACAGTGGGGCGCTCTGGCATTGACAGGGGACACAGCACACACTCCTCCACACACACTCTTACTGTGGCCGGTCAGGACGGGGGAGAGTGGAGGAGTGGACACACTCTGATTCTAACCCTGTGCTCACTCTCGCAGCGGCTCTGAGCAGTCAGTCAGTGTGCTGAGGGTTAGACGTGGGGGTGGGAACGAGGGGTGGGGGCAGGGAGGGATGAAGGGGCAGGGTTTATCCTCCCACAACATCCACAGCTGAAGTCACTTAACCCTGCGAGTGGTCGACGGATGTGCGGGTCTCAACCAATGAGACTGGGAGGGCACAGTGACCCATGGGCCTTTTTTTAGAGATTTTTCCTTCTGTCTGTCTCTGTCTGTCTGTCTGAACCGTAACGTCTGTTCTCTGGTCCTCAGGCGTCCGAGGATCTGCTGAAGCAGCACTACATCGACCTGAAGGACAGACCCTTCTACTCCGGACTGGTGAAGTACATGAGCTCCGGACCCGTGGTCGCCATGGTAACGGCTCCCACTCTCACCTGCGCTCTCACTTTGATCACAGGTGTCTGTAGGGTTTAAGACGAGTCTGGGCTGAGAGAAGTGGTCCAGAGGGGAAGGTCTTTTTAGTGAAACAGAACATCACCAGTTTAATACCAACGGAGGAAGTACACAGTGATGCTTCAGAAGTGCTTGAGTAAATGTTGTCACAGTCCTGAGCCTCGGGCTGGTGTTTAAAGGCTTTAACCTCGTGGAGGAGGCGGGGCCTGAGTTGTTTACTTTGACTCTATTTGATTTAAAATGTTTAGATTTCAGTTTAATGTTTAGACACGAAGCATGTGAAACTCCCTGGTTTTTCTCTCACACACACAGCTAAGAGTTACCCCACAGACTCTTACTGAGAGCTCCACAAGAGGGTGCTGTTCCCCATGCATGACCCCGTCCCTGTGTTTCAGGTGTGGGAGGGTCTGAACGTGGTAAAGACTGGTAGAGTGATGCTGGGAGAGACCAACCCTGCTGACTCCAAACCTGGAACCATCCGAGGGGACTTCTGCATCGAAGTGGGCAGGTGAGGTCTAACGCTGACCCCGGACACCCCTGGGGCTGATGGTGGGGGGTGGGGGTGGTCAGACCAGGAGCTCAGATCTGATTCATGTTCGCGTCTGACGTGATGAGGCGGGTGATCCACAAAGCAGGGTTTCTCAGTTAGCCAGATAACGTAAACCCAGACTGTCCACTAGGAGTCAAACTCGGCTCTGTTCCTCTTGGACAGACTGGACATTGGGCTTAAGTTATCTGGCTAAACTGAGTGATCCTGCTTTGTGGAACACCCCCTGGACAAATGGGGATGAGACACGTCACACCTCATGCAGTTACAGAATGTTCTGTGTGTGAACGTTCTTCAGAGATGATGATAAATCTGTGTTTGTTTATCTCCTGTGCTGAGTGCCCTGTGCTGTCCCCCTGCAGCTGTAACACTGCCTCTCCCCGCTCTGGGACTATTAAAGGATTATCTTAATCCACCACAAACGCACTCTGAACACTGCACTTTTATTAACGTAATAAAATCAGTTGCTGCCACTAGCCCCTTTCTCACATGCGCCGTGATCCAGAAATGTTCCGGAGTTTTCCCGGAGGAGCTGTGAGAATATGGGCTTTATCGTCCTCATCCCCTGGTAAAGACCCAGAGTGAAGTCAGTTCACAGCCCCCTGCTGCACATACCCCCCCCCGGACTTACTGGGCAGTGTGACACATTGGTCCTGGACTTCTGCTGTTAATGTACAGAGTTTGTTCTGAATGCTGCTCGATTTCTCAGTGTTTCAGTTATTGGTTTTGCTTTATTTTCATGTACAGTTTTTACCTTGAGGTGTGGGAGATGAGGTCCTGTGTAAACGAGTGTTTTGAGAGGACTGACCCTCCTCTGTGACGTGGTCCGACTCTAACCCGGTTCTGTCGACTCTTCTAGGAACATCATCCACGGCAGCGACTCTGTGGACAGCGCCAACAAAGAGATCAGTCTCTGGTTTAAATCCGAGGAGCTGGTGTCCTTCAAGAGCTGTGCCCACGACTGGATCTACGAGTGAAGTCCACCTCGAGTCCCTCGCTGTCCCGGACCGGACCTCCCCTCTGGACCACGTCGCCATGCTGTAGCCCTGTTTGTATCTGACCTGTCTGTTTTCTGACTGTGGAGCACTTACTGAATAAAAACCTGAGGAAAACACTGGCGTCTGCAGCTTCTTACACTGCTTTACCCTCGGGTCCGCGGCCTCAGAGCAGAACCTTGTGTCTCCGGCGCATGGGTCCGGGACTGAGCGGGTCAAACACTTTAAATGGTAGCGGAAGGAAACGGAGCAGGACCCGGGTCTCTTCGGGCTGTTTCTATTAATAATTTAAATGTGAGGAAGGACTGAGCCGGGTGTAAGGTTCTGTTCTGATGCTCAAACTGAATCATTTTAAATCAAACACAGCACAAATCTGAAGCAGTCACACGGTGTTTATTTAAAAGTAGGAAACCTGCATTTAAAGCAACACAGTTGTGTTTGTGCTGTAATGTGTTTAACATGGACTTAAGTCATTGATACTCCACTGAGACGTGACGGGGATAGCACTGCAGAAACTGCACTATGACTTTGAGGAACCCCCGTACGTTAACCGCCTCTACGCTGCTGCACTCACAGGAACTGAGACTGGGGCCACACTCCAAGGTCAGGACTTTTTAAAGGAAAGGATTTGGATTTATTTACTCAGTGTGAACTCTGAAAGGGTTAATGTGTGTTGGCTAATCCTGATAGCAAGGTGCTAGCTGCTAGCCCACTGAGGGGAGAGTTGGAGGTCCACTGGTGTTTTACAGCGTTTTCTGGGCGGACCACTGCTGATTAAACAGAATTTTAGACAAAATGCCACATTTTAGCACTTTTCCATTCACAGTGTAATTTACATTTTCTCCTTCATTAGGTTCTTTTTGTTCTTCTTTATAAATAAGATCCGTAAATAATTTAAATCAGCACAGTGTCAACATTTTTATCATATTATATCAGACTCATACTCATTATTATATCTCTCAGAGTTGTTGGTAATATCTGTATTAGTGTGTTTTCCAGAATAAAAGTCTCTGTGAATGTAAAATCTGTGTGAGGAGATTATACATGAGTTCTATCCTGTACAGGACAGTGATCTGAGGGGTCCGATGGTGGACCAGCAGTGGTCTACAGTCAGTGGTGTGACAGTCTTTTTACTCCAGGGGACTGATATGTGCGCTCTGTCTGGGAATGTGCAGCTTTTCACAGCTGATCTCATGTCCGGGAGTGATCCTGTCTGCTGTGTCAGCTCCTCACCCCCAGGCGGCGCTGCAGGGTCAGGTTTGATTTTCAGATCGGGTTCATGCCTCCAGCTGAAAATGAAACACCGCTGATTGTTTTAAACTATATGTTGGACATTTTTATTTGTGAGAGTCGCTATGTGCGTTGTCATAGCAACACAGTTCACTTCCTCTCAATGTCAGTAACAGTGTACGACCTCATTAGAAAACCTAGGACCCTGAGCAGACTGGATATAACTGGAATGATGTGAAGATCATTTAAACTATATTTACTTGATAATACAAAGTATATTTCAAATGTTGAATCTAAAATTTTAATTTGATGCCAGCAACACATTCCAAAACGTTGGGATGGTTCAACACAAGACTGGTAAAGTTCTGTAATGCCGCAAAAATATATACAGAATATTAACTGTGAAGAGGAGAGTGACGTGACTGTGTTTAAAAAGAGAGTCTCAGAGAGTCAGAGTCTGTCAGAAGTAAAGATGTGGAGGGGGTCACTCTGTGAAACACTGTGTGAACAAACAGTGAAATAGTTCAAGAATAAAGTTTCTCAACTTAAAATAGTAAAGAACCTGGGGGTTTGATCATCTACATCCCATAATATCATTAAAAGACTTAGAGAAAATCCAGAGAAATCTCTGTAAGAAAGAGACAAGGCCCAGACTGTGGTCTTCTAGCCCTCAGACCGCACTGAATTAAACACAGACAGGTTTCTGTAGGACATCACTGCACGGGCCAGAACCACTCCCCAAACCCACCGTCTGTGAACACAGTCCATCACCACCTCCACGAACACAAGCTAAACCTCACAGACGCAGAGAAGAACCCAGATATAAACAGGGTCCAGAAACGCCGCCTTCTCTGGGATCCAGCTCATTTCAGACGCACTGAGGGGGAGTGGAGAAGTGTCCTGTGTCTGAAACAATCACAGTCTGAAACCCTGTGTGGAGTTAATCACGGACACTGCTCCTCCGCTGAAGAGGAGAGGGACGTGGGCTTGGAGTGACATGCTGCCGTCCACACAACGTCTTTTTCAGGGAAGTCTTTGTTTATTTCAGTGAGAGGAGGCCAGTCCACATTCTGCGTGGACTACAACAGTACGGCTCCTTAGTAAAAGGGTCTGGGAGTTAAACTTGTCCAGACCCATCCCCCACTAAGAACACCTGGGGCTTTATGAACCACAAACACTAACAGAGCCCCAAGCTGTGGAGCAGTATCAGAGAACAGTTCACTTTCAGAACCACAGCAACTGGTCTCCTCAGTTCCCAAACACTCAGAGTGCTGTTAAAGAGGAGCTGAGGATCACAATGAGAAACACCACACTCTCAAAATACTATAATATTATGCAGTTTCAACCATATTTTTAATTAAAAACATTGATTAAATCGTTTTCCAGAAGGTCTGTTTTCTGGGGGTGTGGGTCCATTATCGCACCGTGAAAGTTGATGAGTAAAGACTATAAAGTGTTAGTGTGCGGTACACAACCAGGACACAGTGGTTTGATTTTGTCCTGAACTCAGTTTTACATTAAAGTAAATATAGAAACTGCTGTGGTCTGCTTCTTCAGAAACATGCAAAACGTTTAAAGTTTAAAGGAACAAGGGGGACTTTACACCATGGCCACAAAATAAATAAATAAAATAAAAACCTCTCTCTCTCTCTCTCTCTCTCTCTCTGTCTCTCTGTCTCTCTCTCTGTGTCTCTCTCTGTTCTCTCTCTCTCACTCTGTTCCCTCTCTCTCTCTCTCTCTCTCTGTCTCTCTGTCTCTCTCTCTGTGTCTCTCTCTGTTCTCTCTCTCTCTCTCTCTCTCTCTCTCTCTCTCTGTCTCTCTGTCTCTCTCTGTGTCTCTCTCTGTTCTCTCTCTCTCTCTCTCTCTCACTCTGTTCCCTCTCTCTCTCTCTCTCTCTCTCTCTCTCTCTCTCTCTCTCAGGTTTGCATACCCTTACTTTAAGTGTCCTAGATTTCTAGTGTCCAATGCAGTGTGCACTTCCCCCGCTGATTGGGACACGCCCCACTTCCGCGAGCCACTGAGCGTGGCTTTCCACGGAAGCAGCGATAGGAGAGGAGTGACAGAGATAAACAGAGAGACAGAGAGAGAGAGAGAGAGAGAGAGAGGTGAGAGAAGGAGACAGAGGGGAAGAGACACAACGAGAGACACGGTGAGAAAGGGAGACAGAGAGAGGAAGAGAGAGGTGAGAAGACAGAGAGAGGGTCAGGGAAAGAGACTGAAAGAGAGAGAGAGAGAGAGATAGAGGGAGAGAGAGAGAGAGAGAGAGAGAGCGAGAACAGATAGAGAAGGGGCAGGAAGGCGCTCGTGGGACAATAGCACCGCTCGAGTAAAGGTGGCAGTCCGTGCTCAAGGGTCCGGAGGGATGTGCTCAGAGACCCTCGTCATCACCGATTGATCCTGCGGTTATTGATTATTGGTGATCAGAATGAGCGGCACGCAGGACCCGGCTCCTGACTTTGTGCTCATGAGACTGGTCTCAGAGTATGAGGAGGACCATCAGCATCATATTCATCATCAGCATCAGGACCATTACCAGCATCTTCATCTTCAGCATCAGCACCAGCACCGATCCCGTGGGTCAGAACCAGAGGCACAGGCTCAGTCCGGGGGTCAGCTCATGTTCCTGCAGAACCTCCTGGTCCCAGGTAATTGTTCATGGGAGGGTCAGTCCGGATGGGTCCGGATGGGCATGGGTTCTGGAGGAGGGCGGTACGTGGGTCCAGAGCGGGGTCTTAGTTTAGAGAGATAGAGATTCTTCTCAGTCTTCTCAGGTGACTGTATCAGTCCTGTGTTTACCCCACACTGGACCCACCACTGACCCTGCAGGGCATCCACATGTTAACCCTGGACAGGACTTGCTGGCACCGAGCTGGGCGGCCTCTCTGGACCCCACAGGGGGGTGCCGACTGGGTCCCTGTGTTCCGCATGTTTTCTGTCTTTACAGCTGTAGCTATTTCAAAAGTTCTAAACCATCCACAGTCTACTGAATGCATCTTTCTTTCCTCCTGCTTCCAGGTGAGAACCCTGTTCTCCCAGTTCTAGGTACACCTGGTTCTGGAGATGCTTTCCAGAACCTCTCCGCTCCAGAACCTCCATCCAGAAGATTTGAGTGGAGCTCAATGTTCAGACTCCCCAAAGAGGTCTGCCACAAGCACCGTCTCATATCAGACGCTGCAGACTGGACCCGTCTGGGAGGGAACGCGGTTCCAAAATCCACCAGCGTCATTGCCGTGACCCCTGCCGAGCTCCAGGACCCGGTTCTGACTCTGGCAAAGAGGCTGGGAGAACTCGGGGAGCTCAGAGAACTCGAAGATTTGCAAAAGAAACGGGACGTTCCCATATGCACCTGCGAGGTCTCTCGGCCCGGAGAGGACCCGAGTGAGACCAGCGATGCCCTCCTGGTTCTGCAGGGTCCTGGGGCCCAGGAAATAGAACCAGGGCCCAGACAAGGTTCTAAAGACGAAGGCTCCCTGTCTCAGGAGGACCGTCTGCAGCAGAACGAAGCCCCTGCGGACCCTCAGCTCTATAGCAGCTCTCTGAGCCGACTCATGGACCAGGTGCACCGTTTGACCCGGGAAGCCTGCCGCGAGCCTCCGGGTCTAGAACCCGACAGAACCGAGCGGAACCAGAGCCTCCCAGGTATGAGAGGGAAGCTCATTATTACAGTAGTAAACAGGACTAAGAGGAGTAAAGTAACGTGACGTTATTATTAGAGCATTTCAGATCAAACACAGGGGGTAAAAATAGCAGTGAACAGCGAAGGTGGAGGGAAGCGTGCTGTGTGTGTGTGCAGTGTGTTTAACAGATCAGTGTGTGTTCCACAGATAATCATCACTTTCCACAGCAAACTGCAGCGTAAACCGAGAGAAATCCCACTCTCCTCCTCCTCCTCCTCACACTGGGGCTACAATAGTATTATATTAGTAATGTTTGATGACACGCGCTGTATTTACATTTACATTAACGTCATGTAGCAGACTTATCCAGAGAGAGACTCTCAGCTCTGTGTCTGGACTGGAGTGTGTTCTCCAGCGAGATCCAACAGGTTAGAGTCTGAAATCCCCCCTGAGCTCAGACTCTGTCAGAGAAAGTGCCATAAGAAGCGATCCCTCTGCGTTCACACGGCAGGGAAAAATGCCTAAATCCGATCTGTTTCTTTAGGTGTGACATAGACGTGTGTGTGTGTGTGTGTGTGTGCGTGTGTGTGTGTGAACAGCACAAATTAATCACATTGAATCTGAAATTTTAAGTCAGATTTGGGTCACTTTCTTATGTGGAATTGAAATCAGATCTATATCTGACCTGTGGCGGTGCGACTCTCAATTCATGTGACTTTCACGTCTCTCAGGTTAAACCCGTGTTAGTCCGGTCTCTCAGGTTAAACCCGTGTTAGTCCGGTCTCTCAGGTTAAACCCGTGTTAGTCCGGTCTCTCAGGTTAAACCCGTGTTAGTCCGGTCTCTCAGGTTAAACCCGTGTTAGTCTGGTCTCTCAGGTTAAACCCATGTTAGTCCGGTCTCAGGTTAAACCCATGTTAGTCTGGTCTCTCAGGTTAAACCCATGTTAGTCCGGTCTCAGGTTAAACCCGTGTTAGTCCAGTCTCTCAGGTTAAACCCATGTTAGTCCGGTCTCAGGTTAAACCCGTGTTAGTCCGGTCTCTCAGGTTAAACCCGTGTTAGTCCGGTCTCTCAGGTTAAACCCGTGTTAGTCTGGTCTCTCAGGTTAAACCTGTGTTACTCCGGTCTCTCAGGTTAAACCCGTGTTAGTCCGGTCTCAGGTTAAACTTGTGTTAGTCCGGTCTCTCAGGTTAAACCCGTGTTAGTCTGGTCTCTCAGGTTAAACCCATGTTAGTCCGGTCTCAGGTTAAACCCGTGTTAATCCGGTCTCTCAGGTTAAACCCGTGTTAGTCTGGTCTCAGGTTAAACCCGTGTTAGTCCAGTCTCAGGTTAAACCCGTGTTAGTCCGGTCTCAGGTTAAACCCGTGTTAGTCCGGTCTCAGGTTAAACCCATGTTAATCCGGTCTCTCAGGTTAAACCCGTGTTAGTCCGGTCTCAGGTTAAACCCATGTTAGTCCGGTCTCAGGTTAAACCCGTGTTAATCCGGTCTCTCAGGTTAAACCCGTGTTAGTCCGGTCTCTCAGGTTAAACCCATGTTAGTCTGGTCTCAGGTTAAACCCATGTTAATCCGGTCTCTCAGGTTAAACCCATGTTAGTCCGGTCTCAGGTTAAACCCGTGTTAGTCCGGTCTCAGGTTAAACCCATGTTAGTCCGGTCTCTCAGGTTAAACCCGTGTTAGTCTGGTCTCTCAGGTTAAACCCGTGTTAGTCTGGTCTCTCAGGTTAAACCCATGCTAGTCCGGTCTCAGGTTAAACCCGTGTTAGTCCGGTCTCAGGTTAAACCCGTGTTAGTCCGGTCTCAGGTTAAACCCGTGTTAGTCTGGTCTCAGGTTTAGCCCGTGTTAGTCCGGTCTCTCAGGTTAAACCTGTGTTACTCCGTTCTCTCAGGTTAAACCCGTGTTAGTCCGGTCTCAGGTTAAACCCGTGTTAGTCCGGTCTCAGGTTAAACCCGTGTTAATCCGGTCTCTCAGGTTAAACCTGTGTTAGTCTTGTCTCTCAGGATAAACCCGTGTTAGTCCGGTCTCTCAGGTTAAACCCGTGTTAGTCCGGTCTCAGGTTAAACCTGTGTTAGTCCGGTCTCAGGTTAAACCCGTGTTAGTCCGGTCTCAGGTTAAACCCGTGTTAGTCCGGTCTCAGGTTAAACCTGTGTTAATCCGGTCTCTCAGGTTAAACCCGTGTTAGTCTTGTCTCTCAGGATAAACCCGTGTTAGTCCGGTCTCAGGTTAAACCCGTGTTAGTTTGGTCTCAGGTTAAACCCGTGTTAGTCCGGTCTCAGGTTAAACCTGTGTTAGTCCAGTCTCAGGTTAAACCTGTATTAGTCCGGTCTCTCAGGTTAAACCTGTGTTACTCCGGTCTCTCAGGTTAAACCCGTGTTAGTCCGGTCTCAGGTTAAACCTGTGTTAGTCCGGTCTCAAGTTAAACCTGTGTTAGTCCAGTCTCAGGTTAAACCCGTGTTAGTCCGGTCTCTCAGGTTAAACCTGTGTTACTCCGGTCTCTCAGGTTAAACCCGTGTTAATCCGGTCTCTCAGGTTAAACCCGTGTTAGTCTTGTCTCTCAGGATAAACCCGTGTTAGTCCGGTCTCTCAGGTTAAACCCGTGTTAATCCGGTCTCTCAGGTTAAACCTGTGTTAGTCTTGTCTCTCAGGATAAACCCGTGTTAGTCCGGTCTCAGGTTAAACCCGTGTTAGTCTTGTCTCTCAGGATAAACCCGTGTTAGTCTTGTCTCTCAGGATAAACCCGTGTTAGTCCGGTCTCTCAGGTTAAACCCGTGTTAATCCGGTCTCTCAGGTTAAACCCGTGTTAGTCTTGTCTCTCAGGATAAACCCGTGTTAGTCCGGTCTCTCAGGTTAAACCCGTGTTAATCCGGTCTCTCAGGTTAAACCTGTGTTAGTCTTGTCTCTCAGGATAAACCCGTGTTAGTCCGGTCTCAGGTTAAACCCGTGTTAGTCCGGTCTCAGGTTAAACCTGTGTTAGTCCAGTCTCAGGTTAAACCCGTGTTAGTCCGGTCTCTCAGGTTAAACCCGTGTTAGTCCAGTCTCAGGTTAAACCCGTGTTAGTCCTGTGTTCGGCCGCTGCCCTGTTTGTGTGTAACGTTTAAATCCAAGCTGCGAGCCGTGCCCCTCTCCTTCCTCCCCACGGCTCTACTGTAGTGTTACAGTCTAACTGCGTTTCCGTGGTGAAGATGCGCTGTATTTGATCATGTTTATGTCAAAAGAGATGAATCATCTGTGAGTGGATTGAGATTCAGATCTGTGTGTGGTTTCAGTAAAACTGTAATATCCTCAAGCTCTGGAAACAGAGTCACTCTTTATTTGATGGCGCAGGCTGCATTTCCATTTCCATTAACGTCATGTAGCAGACGATCTTATCCACAGAGACTCACAGAGCAGCTCTGTGTTTGGACTGGAGTGTGCTCAGGGTCTGAATAAACACAGAGCAGTAAGAAGCGCTCCCTCCGTGTTCACACCTCGAGAGGAGATAAAGAGGTGAATACGGAGTCAGAGAGAGAGAGGGACCTCCACATTCTCACTGAGTCCTGACACAACAGAGGTCACAGTTTCACTTCCTGTCTCATTCACTCACTCATTCATTCACTCATTCACTCACTCATTCATTCACTGTCTGTAGCCCTTATCCAGTTCAGTGCGGCGGTGGGTCCGGTGTCTACCCAGAATCACACACCCTGCAGGGGGCACCGGTCCTTCACAGGGCCACACACACTCACACACACCGGTCTGGAGTATCAGTTGTCCTAAGGGTCCTGGGTGGGGGGCTGGATCTGTGGTAGAGCAAGGAGACCTTGGTGCTCCCAATGACCATAAAATATATTTAGTCACCCTCTGATTTCCTGTTATTTCATATGAAAGCCTGAATGATGATTACGATGACGACGATGGTAAATGCCCCTCTCTTGTTTCCAGTGCAGGGGAAGGAGAAGGAGGAGGAGGAGGAGGCTGTGGTCCCCCGGAGCCGCCCCCCGACCCCTAAACGCGTGGTGGGCTCTCCGCTGGTGTTCACCCCCCACAGCCGAGAGAGGAAGTCCAGGAGAGGGGCGTTCAGGGTGTGTCTGAGCAAACTGTTCCGAACCAGGAGCAGCTCCAGCGTGGGGAAGACCCCGGAGAAGAGACCCTCGCTCACCTCCTCCACGTCCTCAGTGTGGAGCTCCAGCAGCACGGACCCTGAGAGCAGCAG
Source organism: Hoplias malabaricus (assembly GCF_029633855.1). Lineage (NCBI taxonomy): Eukaryota > Metazoa > Chordata > Actinopteri > Characiformes > Erythrinidae > Hoplias > Hoplias malabaricus. The sequence continues at coordinate 52,722,438 of NC_089805.1, forward strand.
GTAAGACCTCCTGGAGCTCACGCACTGCACACACAGCTGGGCCTGACACAGCCTTCACCTTACAATAAGGCTACCGTCAGTAAGTAACACAGCTTTAAATAATGATTACGTAAAGACACTAACAATAACAGCATTATTTTAGGACTTTATAAAATCATAAGGGAAGGCTGAGTAAAGCTAGTTCCTGGTTCTTCTCACAACCGTGACTTTACCATTTAAGGGGACGTCTGTGATTGTGGGGGAAACACAGTTTTCTCTGGTTTGTTTACGTTCAGAAGCTCTGCGTCTTTTAAGGTGAAACATTGTGTGTAAATCATGTGTAACTCGAGCTGTTTAGTTTTGTAGCACTTTCGCTCTGTGTTTACTTTCATGCAGTTAGCGCTCTCCTAAATTTAGAGTCAGTTCCACCTTAAGTAATGTAACTGCAACAGCAGAAATAAGTCAGTGTGACCCCCCTATGGAGCAGGAATAGAGCAACATCCTCATCTCGGTTGGTGCTTTTCAGCGTTTGGAGTCTCTCCGTTGTCTAAAAACCTCCAGATGGCATTTCTCTGTCTTGAGCAGAGAGAGAGAAAGCCTAGCACTGGACACTTTGATTTTTTACCCATTCGTAAACACGTTAGAGCGGTTCTCTGGTGTTCTGTTTGGTTCTGCTGGGTTCTGTTCTGTGAGTAACTGCTGTGTTCTCTGTTCCAGTGTCAGCAAGTCTGTTCTGGGAAGGCCTCGCAGCGTGGACTCTCCTGTGCCCTTCACCGGTGAGAGCCCTCCCCCTATCCCTCCCTCTCTCCCTCTGGTCTGGTAGGTCTGTGGAGGCCAGGTGAAGGGTGACCCCATGATACAGCGCCCCCTCTGTCATACACCCCTCAGAGTCTATAGATACAGAGTGTAACCTCCACAGATAAACACTGACCGATACCAGGGGACTCTACGGAGCAGCTGCACATGAGCCGACTGCCATTAGATTCACTCCCTTTCTCTGTTCTTTGCTCTTTCTAACGCTGTCTTTTTCCTCTTTCTCTTTCTCACTCTGTCTGCCCCCGTCTCCCTCTCTGCTCACCCCTCTCTCTCTCTCTCTCTGCCCCCTCTCTGTCTGCCCCGTCTCCCTCTCTGCTCTCCCTTCTGCCTACCCCTCTCTCTCTCTCTCTCTCTCTCTCTCTCTCTCTCTCTGCCCCCTCTCTGTCTGCCCCGTCTCCCTCTCTGCTCTCCCTTCTGCCTACCCCTCTCTCTCTCTCTCTCTCTCTCTCTCTCTCTCTCTCTCTCTCTCTCTCTCTCTCTCTCTCTCTCTCTCTCTGCCCCCTCTCTGTCTGCCCCCGTCTCCCTCTCTGCTCTCCCTTCTGCCTACCCCTCTCTCTCTCTCTCTCTCTCTCTCTGCCCCCTCTCTGTCTGCCCCGTCTCCCTCTCTGTGCTGTAGGTGAGACTGTGTCACTGGTTGATGTGGACATTTCTCAAAGGGTTAATCCTCTTCATACTCCCACTCCTCCTCCTCCACCCAGGAGGAGCCTCAGCCTGCTGGGTACTCTCCTTCTTTCTATTCCTCCCCCCCCCCCCCTCTCCCTCTCTTTCTATTGCTCTTTCCCCCCGCTCTCCCTCTCTCCCTCCCCCAAATTAAAGGTGCAGTATATGTTCCCCAATTAAAGGTGCAGTATATGTTCCCAAATTAAAGGTGCAGTATATGTTCCCAAATTAATGGTACAGTATATGTTCCCCAATTAAAGGTGCAGTATATGTTCCCAAATTAATGGTACAGTATATGTTCCCCAATTAAAGGTGCAGTATATGTTCCCCAATTAAAGGTACAGTGTATGTTCCCCAATTAAAGGTGCAGTATATGTTCCCAAATTAAAGGTGCAGTATATGTTCCCAAATTAATGGTACAGTATATGTTCCCCAATTAAAGGTGCAGTATATGTTCCCAAATTAATGGTACAGTATATGTTCCCCAATTAAAGGTGCAGTATATGTTCCCCAATTAAAGGTACAGTGTATGTTCCCCAATTAAAGGTGCAGTGTATATTCCCCAATTAAAGGTGCAGTATATGTTCCCCAATTAAAGGTGCAGTATATGTTCTCCAATTAAAGGTGCAGTATATGTTCCCCAATTAAAGGTACAGTGTATGTTCCCTAATTAAATGGTACAGTATATGTTCCCCAATTAAAGTTGCAGTATATGTTCTCCAATTAAAGGTGCAATATATGTTCCCCAATTAAAGGTACAGTGTATGTTCCCTAATTAAATGGTACAGTATATGTTCCCCAATTAAAGGTACAGTGTATGTTCCCCAATTAAATGTGCAGTGTATATTCCCCAATTAAAGGTGCAGTATATGTTCCCCAATTAAAGGTGCAGTATATGTTCCCCAATTAAAGGTGCAGTATATGTTCCCCAATTAAAGGTACAGTGTATGTTCCCCAATTAAAGGTGCAGTATATGTTCCCAAATTAAAGGTGCAGTATATGTTCCCCAATTAAAGGTGCAGTATATGTTCCCCAATTAAATGTACAGTGTATTTTCCCCAATTAAAGGTGCAGTATATGTTCCCCAATTAAAGGTGCAGTATATGTTCCCCAATTAAAGGTGCAGTATATGTTCCCCAATTAAAGGTACAGTGTATGTTCCCCAATTAAAGGTACAGTGTATGTTCCCCAATTAAAGGTGCAGTATATGTTCCCAAATTAAAGGTGCAGTATATGTTCCCCAATTAAAGGTGCAGTATATGTTCCCCAATTAAAGGTACAGTGTATGTTCCCCAATTAAAGGTGCAGTATATGTTCCCCAATTAAATGTACAGTGTATGTTCCCTAATTAAAGGTGCAGTATATGTCCTTGAGGGTACCAGTGTAGACTTAGGAATGGAACTGACGTTTGTAATCATTCCCCATCAAATCCACCCCGCACTGTAGTAGGACGTATTGATTGTATTAGTGTTCTGTGGAGCGTCAGAGCAGTCTTATGCTGACAGCGGTGATTTTAAATAATTGTCAGTGTTGGCTGCTTGTTTTGCACTGATTTTATAATTGATTTTTTATTGTGGAACGCTGTCTCTGACGTATAGCTGTAGGTACGTTAGATTTAATTTGTGTTGTGGATGTGGAAAGCTGTAAATGAATGGCCCTATAGAGCTCCAAATGAGCTACTCTCTCTCTTTAGAGCATTTATAATCTTCATAAATTCACAGCCGTGTGCTGTGTGTGTTCTTCACCTCCTTGTTTTTCACAGCAGTGTTTTTTAAAAGTGTTTGCTAGCAGTATTTTTTCTAACCCGTTGACTTCTGCTTCTGTAACGGTTTGGTCAAAAGCCAGAATCATGAGCTGAAACTGGTTCGTTGCAGACGTTTGGGTGCGGAAGTTTCTGCTGTAGGTTAGCGTTAGCTGCTGCTATTGTCACACACACAGCAGGAAGTGCAGGCTAACCGCAGATGAGCTCATCTGTGTCTCTCTTTGTCTCGCAGTGAGTCTGTGAGAGAGAGACCAGTTTCACTCCGAGAAACCAAAACCACACACATTATCACTTCTCTTTATCTCCCGCTATTGTTCCTCTGTTAGCCTAGCGTCATGATCTGTGACTGTTAGCGGGTTTTTAACTCTTTCAGCTCCAAGTGGACCGTGTTACATCTCTGAATCTGTATCTGTGTGACTCCAGGTCACTGCTAACGTCAGAGTTACACCGTATTTACACACTTTACCGTTACTAATCTAAATAAGGACATGTCGAGGACCGGCAGCGGGAGCATCTTACACAAATAATAAGACTTCAGGCTCCAGGATGTAAGGGGATTTCAATCAAAGATCAGATTTACTCTCTTCCTGAAGGAAACACAGTGTGAACACAGCAAGGGACAGTTCCACATCTGATGCAGATAGAACAGAGGTAGAATGGAAATGAGACAGAAGAGACACAGAGGAAAACAAACAAAAATAATAACACGAATGAAATGAAATAAAAAATATATAAGAAATAATTAAAAGTAGTATAATGTGTAAAATAATAGTATACAGTATATAGTATGCAGTATGTAGTATATAGTATGCCATATTTCTTATGCAGTATGAAGTATGTAGTATATAGTATGTCGTATGTGTTATGCAGTATGTAGTATATAGTATGCAGTATGTGTTATGCAGTATGCAGTATGAAGTATATAGTATGCCGTATGTGTCATGCAGTATGTAGTATATAGTATGTCGTATGTGTTATGCAGTATGCAGTATGTAGTATATAGTATGTCGTATGTGTTATGCAGTATGCAGTATGAAGTATATAGTATGCCGTATGTGTTATGCAGTATGCAGTATGTAGTATATAGTATGTCGTATGTGGTATGTGTTATGCAGTATGTAGTATATAGTATGCAGTATGTGTTATGCAGTATGTAGTATATAGTATGCTGTTTGTGTTATGCAGTATGTAGTATATAGTATGCAGTATGTGTTATGCAGTATGTAGTATATAGTATGCTGTTTGTGTTATGCAGTATGTAGTATATAGTATGCAGTATGTGTTATGCAGTATGTAGTATATAGTATGCTGTTTGTGTTATGCAGTATGTAGTATATAGTATGCAGTATGTGTTATGCAGTATGTAGTATATAGTATGTGGTATGTGTTATGCAGTATGTAATATATAGTATGCAGTATGTGTTATGCAGTATGTAGTATATAGTATGTGGTATATGTTATGCAGTATGTAGTATATAGTATGCAGTATGTGTTATGCAGTATGTAGTATATAGTATGCTGTATGTGTTATGCAGTATGTAGTATATAGTATGCTGTATGTGTTATGCAGTATGTAGTATGTAGTATATAGTATGCTGTATGTGTTATGCAGTATGTAGTATATAGTATGCAGTATGTGTTATGCAGTATGTAGTATATAGTATGCTGTATGTGTTATGCAGTATGTAGTATATAGTATGCAGTATGTGTTATGCAGTATGTAGTATGTAGTATATAGTATGCAGTATGTGTTATGCAGTATGTAGTATATAGTATGCTGTATGTGTTATGCAGCATGTAGTATATAGTATGCAGTATGTGTTATGCAGTATGTAGTATATAGTATGCTGTATGTGTTATGCAGTATGTAGTATATAGTATGCTGTATGTGTTATGCAGTATGTAGTATATAGTATGCAGTATGTGTTATGCAGTATGTAGTATATAGTATGCTGTATGTGTTATGCAGTATGTAGTATATAGTATGCTGTATGTGTTATGCAGTATGTAGTAAGTAGTATATAGTATGCAGTATGTGTTATGCAGTATGTAGTATATAGTATGCTGTATGTGTTATGCAGTATGTAGTATATAGTATGCAGTATGTGTTATGCAGTATGAAGTATGTGTTATGCAGTATGTAGTATATAGTATATGGGATGCAATATGCAGTATGTAGTATATAGTATGCCGTATGTGTTATGCAGTATGAAGTATGTGTTATGCAGTATGTAGTATATAGTATGCCGCATTTGTTATGCAGTATGAAGTATGTGTTATGCAGGTTGTAATATGCAGTATGAAGTATGTGTTATGCAGTATGTAGTATATAGTATGCTGTATGTGTTATGCAGTATGTAGTATATAGTATGCTGTATGTGTTATGCAGTATGTAGTATGTAGTATATAGTATGCTGTATGTGTTATGCAGTATGTAGTATATAGTATGCAGTATGTGTTATGCAGTATGTAGTATATAGTATGCTGTATGTGTTATGCAGTATGTAGTATATAGTATGCAGTATGTGTTATGCAGTATGTAGTATGTAGTATATAGTATGCAGTATGTGTTATGCAGTATGTAGTATATAGTATGCTGTATGTGTTATGCAGTATGTAGTATATAGTATGCAGTATGTGTTATGCAGTATGTAGTATATAGTATGCTGTATGTGTTATGCAGTATGTAGTATATAGTATGCTGTATGTGTTATGCAGTATGTAGTAAGTAGTATATAGTATGCAGTATGTGTTATGCAGTATGTAGTATATAGTATGCTGTATGTGTTATGCAGTATGTATTATATAGTATGCAGTATGTGTTATGCAGTATGAAGTATGTGTTATGCAGTATGTAGTATATAGTATATGGGATGCAATATGCAGTATGTAGTATATAGTATGCCGTATGTGTTATGCAGTATGAAGTATGTGTTATGCAGTATGAAGTATGTGTTATGCAGGTTGTAATATGCAGTATGAAGTATGTGTTATGCAGTATGTAGTATATAGTATGCCGTATGTGTTATGCAGTATGTAGTATGCCGTATGTGTCATGCAGTATGCAGTATGTAGTATATAGTATGCCGTATGTGTCATGCAGTATGCAGTATGTAGTATATAGTATGCCGTATGTGTCATGCAGTATGCAGTATGTAGTATATAGTATGCCGTATACGTCATGCAGTATGTAGTATGTAGTATATAGTATGCCGTATGTGTCATGCAGTATGCAGTATGTAGTATATAGTATGCCGTATGTGTCATGCAGTATGCAGTATGTATTATATAGTATGCCGTATGTGTCATGCATTATGCAGTATGTAGTATATAGTATGCCGTATGTGTCATGCAGTATGCAGTATGTAGTATATAGTATGCCGTATGTGTCATGCAGTATGCAGTATGTAGTATATAGTATGCCGTATTTGTTATGCAGTATGTAGTAAGTAGTATGCTGTATGTGTTATGCAGTATGCAGTATGCAGTATATAGTATGCCATGTGTTTTGCAGTATGCAGTATGTGTTATGCAGTATGCAGTATGTGTTATGCAGTATGCAGTATGTAGTATGTAGTATATAGTATGCCATGTGTGTTTTGCAGTATGCAGTATGTGTTATGCAGTATGCATTATGTAGTACATAGTATGTCATATGTGTTATGCAGTATGCAGTATATATTATGCATAATGTGTTAAGCAGTATGCAGTATATAGTATGCTGTATGTGTTATGCAGTATGCAGTATGTGTTATGCAGTATGCAGTAAGTAGTATATAGTATGTCGTATGTGTTATGCAGTATGTAGTATGCAGTATGTGTTATGCAGTATTTAGTATGCAGTATGCAGTATATAGTATGCAGTATGTGTTATGCAGTATGCAGTATGTGTTATGCAGTATGCAGTATATAGTATGCAGTATTTAGTATGTAGTATATAGTATGCTGTATGTGTTATGCAGTATGCAGTATGTGTTATGCAGTATGCAGTATATAGTATGCAGTATTTAGTATGTAGTATATAGTATGCTGTATGTGTTATGCAGTATGCAGTATGTGTTATGCAGTATGCAGTAAGTAGTATATAGTATGTCGTATGTGTTATGCAGTATGTAGTATGCAGTATGTGTTATGCAGTATTTAGTATGCAGTATATAGTATGCAGTATGTGTTATGCAGTATGCAGTATATAGTATGCAGTATGTGTTATGCAGTATGCAGTATGTGTTATGCAGTATGCAGTATATAGTATGCAGTATTTAGTATGTAGTATATAGTATGCTGTATGTGTTATGCAGTATGCAGTATGTGTTATGCAGTATGCAGTATATAGTATGCAGTATTTAGTATGTAGTATATAGTATGCTGTATGTGTTATGCAGTATACAGTATGTAGTATATAGTATGCAGTATGTGTTATGCAGTATGCAGTATGTAGTATATAGTATGCCATATGTGTTATGCAGTATATAGTATGTAGTATAAAGTATGCAGTATGCGGTATGCAGTATATAGTATGTAGTATATAGTATGCAGTATGTGTTATGCAGTATACAGTATGTAGTACACAGTATATACTTGTGCAGTATAGTAGTGTGCCGTGTTGAATACAGCCTCAGTCTTTAGTGTCCACCATTGAAAATGTAATAATTATTCATAAGGTATTTTTAAAAAGTATGAATATTGAACTATTACAAATAAATAGCACACAGTTTCAGGGAAGAGCAGGGGGTTCGTTGTGCACTAACACAGACCCAGGACCCTGAGGAACTCTGACAGTGGAAAGTTGAGGAAGCTCCAAACTGGAGGAAGTGGGAGGCCTTGCCCTTAAGCGGGGGAACAGCTAGCAGCCTGTGGAACCCAAACACACAGACTCTAGCCCACCATCAGCTCTCGGGCGGTGGGGTTGCCCAACATGCAACAGCTCCACTCATCCATTACGTGAGGTTTACCTGCTGTGGGCCTTAGTGTGGCTGCTCTGAGAGGTGAACCCCAGACCCCGAGCCCCTCAGGGCTGAGAGTGTGTTTCTGGGGTGTATCTGGGGTAAGGAGGGGAAACTGTGGGGGTTTATCGCGGTGTAAACTCTGCCTCAGAGCTGTGTGTGTTTGTGTTATTTACAGCTGTGGTTAATTTTAGACCACGCTCTGCCTGTGGAAGCTCATAGTGACTGCGGTTGTTATATTTTCCTCCAGGGGTTTAATATATTCTGTAAATATGTAAATAACACAGTCATAAGAATTACATCATAGTAAAACAATCATTGTAAATTAGAGATAATACATAATAAAAGTCTGTGATATTTACTGTAGTGTACAGACATGTCAATAACAACATAATCATACGAGCTAATATATAACTATTTAGAACATATGATAATATATAATAAAAGTCTCCCATATTTAGTATAGTCTACAGGCATGAGAATAAAAAACATCATAATTAAATACAGATGATATATTATACATTGCTCTAATACATTTCCAGGTCATGTATTAACATCATAATTACAGCAGTGTTTATTACAACTAATAATTAGGTTATCAACCTCTCTGATAGTTAATAAAGTGTTTATTAATTGTTAATAATATATTAATGATCAACATTAATAGCAGCTAATAAATGATAATACAATAATAAAAGTCTCTAATGCAGAGTCAAATCTATTGTGGTGCCCCCTGCTGGCTGGCAGTTTATAGCCTTTGTACCCTGATGACCTACAGACATTTGTAGTTGTGAGGTCACAGTCATGTAAGAGTTAATTAAAAAATTCAGATGCAAATGAGAAATTTCTTTTGTGTTCACAGATGATTTCAGGCTTCCTCAAACTGGACGACTTTCTAGTGGCACAGCGTCGACACAGACCATCACACACACGCACAGAACCATCCAACATAGCCTCAGCCTCAACGGTAACACACACACACTCAAGCACACTCAAACACAATCACACACACTCACAGAACCATCCAACACTGCCTCAGCCGCAACGGTAACACACAGACACTCACACACACACACACACACACACACACACTCAAGCACACTCAAACACACTCACACAAACTCACAGAAAACCATCCAACACTGCCTCAGCCTCAACGGTAACACACAGACACTCACACACACACACACACAAACACATAGAACCATCCAACACAGCCTCAGCCTCAACGGTAACACACACACACACACACACACACACACACACACACACACACTCAAGCACACTCAAACACACTCACACACACTCACAGAAAACCATCCAACACTGCCTCAGCCTCAACAGTAACACACACACACACACCCACCCACACACACACACACACACTCAAGCACACTCAAACACACTCACACACACTCACAGAAAACCATCCAACACTGCCTCAGCCTCAACGGTAACACACACACACTCACATAGAACCATCCAACACAGCCTCAGCCTCAATGGTAACACACACACACTGCTCTGTTTTCCCTGAATTAATCCATTTCTGCTCCATACAGCGGGTCCCTGCCACATCCCGGCCCCTAGGTGTCAGTGTAACTACTGTTTTATGTTGTGAAGAATCTGTCTCAGTATCAGAATCTGTGTGGTTTTGTCTGGTGTCAGAAATAAAATCAATGCTGCTGTTCATTCGCTCGTTTATTCTCTCCTTCTCTGCTTCAGATGCCTCTCTTCACAGTGTCCAGAGGCCCTGCCCCCTCCAGCCAGACCGCCAATCAGCTGTAGCAGTGGATCAGCGTCACCTACTGTTCCCTCTGAGCCAACCAGACTCCTGCAACTTCGCCACCAGCCTCAGGGAACTGGAGAAGGTAATGATACACTCCTCCATCCGCTGTGTGATAGGGGCCAGGTTCAGAGCATGTCTCTCTGGTTTGTTTATGTTCAGAAGCTCCACATCTTTTAAGGTGGAGCAGTGTGTGTGAGTAAGAAGCGACTGTATCTTTTAAGGTGGAGCGGTGTGTGTGAGTAAGAAGCGACTGTATCTTTTAAGGCGGAGCAGTGTGTGTGAGTAAGAAGCGACTGTATCTTTTAAGGTGGAGAGGTGTGTGTGAGTAAGAAGCGACTGTATCTTTTAAGGTGGAGCGGTGTGTTGAGTAAGAAGCGACTGTATCTTTTAAGGTGGAGCGGTGTGTGTGAGTAAGAAGCGACTGTATCTTTTAAGGTGGAGCGGTGTGTGTGAGTAAGAAGCGACTGTATCTTTTAAGGTGGAGAGGTGTGTGTGAGTAAGAAGCGACTGTATCTTTTAAGGTGGAGCGGTGTGTGTGAGTAAGAAGCGACTGTATCTTTTAAGGTGGAGAGGTGTGTGTGAGTAAGAAGCGACTGTATCTTTTAAGGTGGACCGGTGTGTTGAGTAAAAAGCGACTGTATCTTTTAAGGTGGAGCGTTGTGTGTGAGTAAGAAGCGACTGTATCTTTTAAGGTGGAGCGGTGTGTGTGAGTAAGAAGCGACTGTATCTTGTTGGTGTCTGAAGTGTAAATTGTCTGTAAGTGTTTATTCACTGTTTGAATTCCCACAGAAACTCATGTGTAACTCGAGCTGTTTAGTTTTGTAGCACTTTCGCTCTGTGTTTACTTTCATGCAGTTAGCGCTCTCCTGAATTTAGAGTCAGTTCCACCTTAAGTAATGTAACTGTAACAGTAAAAATAAGTCAGTGTGACCCCCCTATGGAGCAGGAATAGAGCAACAGCCTCATCTCGGTTGGTGCTTTTCAGCGTTTGGAGTCTCTCCGTTGTCTAAAAACCTCCAGATGGCGTTTCTCTGCCGTGAGCAGAGAGAGAGAAAGACTAGCACTGGACCGAGACACTTTGTTTTTTTTACCCATTTACAGACATTGGGGCTTTGTAAACACATTACAGCGATTTCCAGAGCAAACCCACTGCAGAGCAGCACATGGAGAGGACACACACTCAGAGCTTTATACACAGGGCTAATTGTGAATAAAAACTGAATGCAATGATGTGGAGATGGCAAATGTCAATATTTTATTCGTAATAGAACATAGATGACAGATCAAAAGTTTAATCTGAGTAAATGTAACATTTTAAAGGAAAAATATGTTGATTCAAAATTTCACAGTGTCAACAAATCCCAAAAAAGTTGGGACAAGTAGCAATAAGTGGCTGGAAAAAGGAAATTGAGCATATAACGAACAGCTGGAAGACCAATTAACACTAATTAGGTCAATTGACAACATGATTGGGATAAAAAGAGCTTCTCAGAGTGTCAGTGTCTCTCTGAAGCCAAGATGGTAAGAGGATCACCAATTCCACCATTGTTGGGCAGAAAGATAGTGCAGCGATACCAGAATGGTGTTACCCAGCGTAAAATAGCAAAGACTTTTAAGTTATCATCATCAACCGTGCATAACATCATCAAAAGGTTCAGAGAATCTGGAACAACTGCTGTGTGTAAGGGTCAAGGCCGTAAAACTCTACTGGATGCTCGTGATCTCCGGGTCCTTAAACGTCACTGCACCTCAAAAAGGAACGCCACTGTCAAGGAAATAACAGAATGGGCTCAGGAACACTTCCAGAAAGCATTGTCAGTGAACACAATCCACCGTGCCGTCCGCCGTCGCCAGCTGAAACTCTACAGTGCAAAGAGGAAGCCATTTCTAAGCGAGCTCCACAAGCTCAGACGTTTGCACTGGGCCAGGGGTCTTTTAAAATGGAGTGTGGCAAAATGGAAGACTGTTCTGTGGTCAGATGAGTCACGATTTGAAGTTCTTTATGGAACACTGGGACGCCATGTCATCCGGACCAGAGAGGACAAGGATAACCCAAGTTGTTATCAACGCTCCGTTCAGAAGCCTGCATCACTGATGGTATGGGGTTTCATGAGTGTTTGTGGCATGGGCAGCTTGCATGTCTGGAAAGGCACCATTAATGCAGAGAACTATGGTCAGGTTCTAGAACAACATATGCTCCCATCTAGACGTCATCTCTTTCAGGGAAGACCCTGCATTTTTCAACAAGATAATGCCAGACCACATTCTGCAGCAATCACATCATCATGGCTACGTAGGAGAAGGATCCGGGGACTGAAATGGCCCGCCTGCAGTCCAGATCTTTCACCTGTAGAGAACATTTGGAGCATCATAAAGAGGAAGGCGCTACAAAGAAGGCCCAAGACGATTGAACAGTTAGAGGCCTGTATTAGTCATGAATGGGAGAGCATTCCTATTTCTAAACTTGAGAAACTGGTCTCCTCTCCTGGGCGGAGCTGTTGCTAGGCGACAGTAAACAGAACTCTGATACTGGGGGACTCATGTAGACTCTGAGAGTCAGTAACAGAGCTGTAAACCTGTGGAACACACTGCTGCAGCACTTCAGATTATAGCGAGGGTATAAACAGATCATGTGAAGTCAAATACAGCACACACACACACACACACTTCAGTGTCAGTGGTCAGTTACCACATCCTCTAAAAGGACACACCTCTGCACTTTTTAAAGCTGTTTTTTTCACTAAAGCAGTACATTTGTATTTTTGAGTTGAAGTGTAAGGCCTCAGAATAAAATGAAGGATTAAAGGTCACCTGCACTTTCCGTTAAACGCTCTGTACCTTTGTCTGTTGAATTCTGTGTATTTTCAGAAATTTAAACTGAAATGTTATGAACGTTGCTCTGAAACATGCAGAAAACAAGAGAGTTGTGAGCAGAGGAAGTGTTCACATATTTCCACTCAGATCAACAAAGACACACACACTGAGTGAAGGGGGAGTGGGGGGGGTTCAGACTGTAGCTGTGCTGAGGTTGTGTCGGATTTAGATCCTGGTTACCGTGGTTATAGGATGTGTAACCGCTCTCCAATGTGTGTCACTGTGATGGTTTACTTCTGTTTTTCCTGTGTGGGGCGTTTCCTGTGCACCTGTGTGAGGGTGGGCTCTGTGTGTGTGTGTGTGTGTGTGTGTGCGCTCTAAAGCCTGGGCTGCAGCCGAGGCAGGGCGTGTCCTCTGTGGCACTGTCCTGTGAAGACTCCTCAGTAAGCGAGGTCACACAGACGTCACTGGAGACACCAGTTAACTCAGACTCTATTTGATTATTAATATTACCCTGCAACATAATACTGTACTTTAATATGTGATTAAAGCTCATACTTCAGCTGGGGTTAAAAATAAAACACTGCTAAATAAAATGAACACTTTCTAT
>NC_089805.1:52740810-52745810 GCF_029633855.1 Hoplias malabaricus
CTCCGCTCCCGCGTCCCCGGTACTCATCCCTCCATCTTCCCTCGCTACACCTCCACTCTGTCCTCTGTCTCTCTCTTTGGTTCTTGTCCTGACATTACACCAATAACAATAAAATACAAAAATAATTACAGAAAAACTGACAATACTCCCCTCTCTCTTCTCACCCCCACTTCTCTCTCTCTCTCTCTCTGTCTCTCTATGTCTCTCTCTCTCTGCCCCCCCCCCTCTCTCTTTCTCTCTATGTCTCTCTATGTCTCTCTCTCTCTCTCTCCAGGTGTCCCGCCCACTCCTGTGCAGCTGCTCTACCCAGTGTCTCGGTTCAGCAGTGTTAAGTCTCTGCAGCATCTCTGTCGTTTCTGCATCCGGCAGCTCGTCCGCATCGACCACATCCAGGAGCTCCCCCTGCCCCCGTACGCCCCCCCCCCACCCACTACACACACACAAACACACACACACACACACACACACACACACACACACACACACACACACACACACACACTCTAACTCAGCCCTAACTCATGACATGTTTATATCCTTTATTTAATTGGTGGTTTTAATAGAGCTGCGGTGCCAGCGTCCTCTGGTCCTCCTCCTGATGTCGCCCCCTGGTGGACAAGACTCTGACCCCGTGCCCCTGTAATCACTCCCCCTGCTCTTCCTCTCTTTCAGACCCCTGATCGTCTACTTGCGTAAGTTTTACTTCTACGATCCTGAAGAGGAGAAGGCCCTGTCAGTCAACCAGAGTGGGTGGGGCAGTAGAGGACAGGAGGCAGAGTCTCAGACGTAATAATCAGTAACAAAGAGTAAGTGACTGACGCAGGGCTCCCTCTGGTGGAGGAACACTAATATAAATAGGTCTTGTTCTATTAAAGATGAAAGCAGTTGTAATGAACGCTGAAGGTCAGAAGGCCTCATTAACCCTTTGATGTTCCGCTCTCTGATCCGAAGTCTGTTGTTGTGCAGGTTTTATTTTCCTGGACGTGGACGGCTGCTGTTTGGTCAGTCCTGACTGAACTGGACGCTGGATGTCTCAGGCGTGAGTGGATGGGGGTGGACTCTGGTGCTGGGCCGGGGCTCCGCTGGGATCTGCCCTCTCTGGGCCTGAGGGACGGGGACGGAACTGTGGGAATATTAATGAACTCTGGACACCTGAGAGCGGACACTCGATCCGAGGAGACGGGGCGGTGTCCAGATGCTCACGCTCGTGGTGGACTCGTCTTTCTCAGCGCTGCTCTGTCCAGGAAGACGTGGTCAGAACGGGAAATCTAATCTCTGTCCGCTGCATTCTTCACGTACCGATATTTACCACAGATCACAGCTCTACCACACTCCAGTTACACACAGCACCATCAGACCTTCCCTGCCCACGTTAAACCTCAGATAGATGTGTCTACAAACGTTTGGACACGCAGCATATCACCAACATTTGAACTCTCAGCTGTTCTGCTGTAACTTAAGTTCTGTGCCGCATTAAAGAGTAAATAAAACCCAAAAGCTCAGCTCTACAGTAGCTTCCAAAGCCATTTTGTGTGGCGTATTATTGTTCTTTAAAATTCAAACACTCTCCGCTCTTTTGTGATGTCACAGTGAAGAGTGTGGAGAGTGAAGAGTTTATTGGGCGCTGCGTTGGTTCTGAGCTCCATCAGGAAAAAGCTGCAGAAGACTGTGATGGGTTTGTTCTGTTCTTGGGGACAGTACTGTGTCCTAAAGTCCGTGTGAGTGTGGGTTTAGACCAGTTACAGATGGAGGCAGTGTCAGAGTCGGGGACGGAGCGCAGAGACACTGTGTTTTCAGTGGGTCCAGCGCTGTGATTGGACAGACTCAGACAAGGGGGCGGGGCCATTCTAAAATCTCTGCACTTCAGAAGTGGAGCAGAATCAGAGCGGCTCATTTTATCCTGTGTTTCTGAAAACTGACTGGGGTCTTGTTTCACAGTGTGTGGGTTGGTGGGCTCCAGATCCACACTTTTATGTGAACATGCCCTGAACAGTTAAGACCTTCATGACGGTGGTAGTCTGTGGGGATGGGGCTGTGTAAATGCAGCAGACAGAGGTTACACGGAAAGGGTGGGAGATATTCCTTTAAATGTTCACAGAGACACAAGGTTCTCTTACGGTCAATAAAGGGTAAAAGTGTGTGTGTGTGTGTGTGCATATAGAGTATGTATGGCTTGTCTGTGTGAATTGTCTCAGTGATTTTTCAGAGACTTTCACTCCTGTTAAACACATCCACCCTAATGTAGGACTGACCAGATAAACCCACTCTGCTGTGGGAAAGAGGACGGATTCAATCAACTCCTCACAGACACTGAAAATAAACAGGGCTGTGGCTGACAGTAAATCGAGTTTTATTTCTTTGAAGCGTTTTGTATTGTTTTAGGGAGTGTGCTCTGTGTTGAATCTAAAGTGTAATGCATAGTGCCCACGTAGATGTGGATCCTACACAGTCCCTTGCACTGCACCTGATGACACCTCTCCAGAAATATAACTCCGGGAGACGGTACCCACCATTGGAAATGGACCACAATCGGATGAACCAATACGACCGTCTACGGAAAACATACTCACTACGAGGAGCAGCTTTGTATTTGGTTCTATCCTAACGCCGCATGTACACTACACTCTGTTCCATTTAGAGCCATACTCCCTACATAGTGCACTTCACAGATTATTAACCAACACTAGTACACCACTACACAGTGCAGAGGGTGACATTTGAGATTCAGCCTTACTGGGGTGGTGGTGTATTTACAGACACCAATGCACAAGTGTAAACACTCACAACTGAGCTGGACACTCCCTCAGGATCCCACATAGATCATCTACAGATCACCCACACATCCTCTACAGAACACCCACAGATCCTCACCAGATCCCCAAAAGATTATCTACAGATCACCCACAGATCTTCTACGGATCCCCCATAGATCACCCACAGATCCTCTATATATCACCCAAAGATCCCCCACAGATCCTCTGCAGATCCTCTATATATCACCCAAAGATCCCCCACAGATCCTCTACAGAACACCCACAGATCCTCTACAGATCCCCCACAGATCCTCTACAGATCACCCACAGATCCTCTACAAATCACCCACAGATCTTCTACAGATCCCCCACAGATCCTCTATATATCACCCAAAGATCCCCCACAGATCCTCCACAGAACACCCACAGATCCTCTACAGATCCCCCACAGATCTTCTACAGATCCCTCACATATCACCCACAGATCTTCTATATATCACCCAAAGATCCCCCACAGATCCTCCAAAGATCCCCCACAGATCCTCTACAGATCCTCTATATATCACCCAAAGATCCCCCACAGATCCTCTACAGAACACCCACAGATCCTCTACAGATCCCCCACAGATCCTCTACAGATCACCCACAGATCCTCTACAAATCACCCACAGATCTTCTACAGATCCCCCACAGATCCTCTATATATCACCCAAAGATCCCCCACAGATCCTCCACAGAACACCCACAGATCCTCT
Organism: Hoplias malabaricus; assembly: GCF_029633855.1. Lineage (NCBI taxonomy): Eukaryota > Metazoa > Chordata > Actinopteri > Characiformes > Erythrinidae > Hoplias > Hoplias malabaricus. The sequence continues at coordinate 52,744,319 of NC_089805.1, forward strand.
ACAGATCCCCCACAGATCTTCTACAGATCCCCCACAGATCATCCAAAGATCCTCTATATATCACCCAAAGATCACCCACAGATCCGCTACAGAACATGCACAGATCCTAAACAGATCCCCCACAGATCATTTACAGATCATCCACAGATCCTCTATCCCCCACACATACACTAGTGCACATACACTAGTGGTGGTGTATTTACAGACACCAATGCACAAGTGTAAACACTCACAACTGAGCTGGACACTCCCTCAGGATCCCACATAGATCATCTACAGATCACCCACACATCCTCTACAGATCCCCCACAGATCCTCCACAGATCACCCACAGATCCTCTACAAATCACCCACAGATCTTCTACAGATCCCCCACAGATCCTCTATATATCACCCAAAGATCCCCCACAGATCCTCCACAGAACACCCACAGATCCTCTACAGATCCCCCACAGATCTTCTACAGATCCCTCACATATCACCCACAGATCTTCTATATATCACCCAAAGATCCCCCACAGATCCTCCAAAGATCCCCCACAGATCCTCTACAGATCCCCCACAAATCCTCGACAGATCCCCCACAGATCATCCAAAGATCCTCTATATATCACCCAAAGATCACCCACAGATCCGCTACAGAACATGCACAGATCCTAAACAGATCCCCCACAGATCATTTACAGATCATCCACAGATCCTCTATCCCCCACACATACACTAGTGCAATAAGGACAACACACCCACACATGCAGTAGTGCAATAAAGACAACACACACACACACACACACACACACATACACTAGTGCAATAAGCACAACACACACACACACACACACACACACACACACAATCACTAGTGCAATAAGGACAACACACACACACACACACACACACACACACATACACTTGTGCAATAAGGACAACACAAACACACACACACACACACATACACACACAAACATACACTAGTGCAATAACGACAACACACACACACACACTAGTGCAATAAGGACAACACACACACACACACATACACTAGTGCAATAAAGACAACACACACACACAAACATACACTAGTGCAATAAGGAAAACACACATACACTAGTGCAATAAGAACAACACACATGCATACACATACACTAGTGCCAGAAGGACAACACACACAGACACACACACACACTAGTGCAATAAAGACAACACACCCACACATACACTAGTACAATAAGGACAACACACACACACACACACACACACACATACACACACACACACACACACACACACACACTAGTGCAATAAGGAAAACACACAAACAAGCATACACTAGTGCAATAATGACAACAGACACACACACACTCACAATCACACAATAGTGCAATAAGGACAACACACACACACATACACTAGTGCAATAAGGACAACACACCCACACATACACAAGTGCAATAAGGACAACACACACACACATACACAAGTGCAATAAGGACAA
>NC_089805.1:52750810-52803310 GCF_029633855.1 Hoplias malabaricus
CAGAGATTCAGACTCACACCTCAGAGACTCAGATTCACACCTCAGAAATTTAGACTCACACCTCAAAGACTCAGACTGGACTCAAACTCACACCTCAGAGACTGAGACTCACACCTCAGAGACTGAGACTCACACCTCAGAGACTCAGACCCACACTTCAGAGACTCAAACTGGACTCAGACTCACACCTCAGAGACTCAGGCTCACACCTCAGAGATTCAGACTAACACCTCAGAGACTCAGATTGGACTCAGACTCACACCTCAGAGACTCAGGCTCACACCTCAGAGATTCAGACTAACACCTCAGAGACACAGACTGGACTCAGACTCAAACCCCAGAGACTCAGACTCACACCTCAGAGATTCAGACTCACACCTCAGAAATTCAGACTCACACCTCAAAGACTCAGACTGGACTCAAACTCACACCCCAGAGACTGAGACTCAAACCTCAGAGACTGAGACTCACACCTCAGAGACTCAGACTCACACCTCAGAAATTCAGACTCACACCTCAGAGATTCTGACTCACACCTCAGAGACTCAGACTCACATGTCAGAGACACAGACTGGACTCAGACTCACCTCAGAGACGCAAACTGGACTCAGACTCACACATCATAGACTCAGACTCACACCTCAGAGACTCAAACTAGACTCAGACTAACACCTCAGAGATTCAGACTCACACCTCAGAGACTCAGACTCACACCTCAGAGACTCAGACTCACACCTCAGAGACTCAGACTCACACCTCAGAAATTCAGACTCACACCTCAAAGACTGAGACTGGACTCAAACTCACACCTCAGAGACTGAGACTCACACCTCAGAGACTCAGACTCACACTTCAGAGACTCAGACTCACACCTCAGAGATTCAGACTCACACCTCAGAGACTCAGATTGGACTCAGACTCACACCTCAGAGACTCAAACTAGACTCAGACTCACACCTCAGAGATTCAGACTCACACCTCAGAGACTCAGACTCACACCTCAGAGATTCAGACTCACACCTCAGAGACTCAGACTCACACCTCAGAGACTCAGACTCACACCTCAGATACTCAAACACACATGCCAGGGACTCAGACTCACATGTCAGAAACTCAGACTCACACATCGGAGACTCAGACTCACACATCTTAGACTCGGACTTACACGTCATAGGCTTAGACTCACACATCAGAGACTCAGACTCACACCTCATAGACTTAGACTCACACATCAGAGACTCAGACTCACACCTCAGAGACTCAGACTCACACATCTTAGACTCAGACTCACACATCAGAGACTCAGACTCACACCTCATAGACTTAGACTCACACATCAGAGACTCAGACTCACACCTCAGAGACTCAGACTCACACATCTTAGACTCAGACTCACACATCAGAGACTCAGACTCACACCTCATAGACTTAGACTCACACATTAGAGACTCAGACTCACACCTCAGAGACTCAGACTCACACATATTAGACTCAGACTCACACATCAGAGACTCAGACTCACACCTCATAGACTTAGACTCACACCTCAGAGACTCAGACTCACACCTCAGAGACTCAGACTCACACCTCAGAGATTCAGACTCACACCTCAGAGACTCAGATTCACACCTCAGAAATTGAGACTCACACCTCAAAGACTCAGACTGGACTCAAACTCACACCTCAGAGACTGAGACTCACACCTCAGAGACTGAGACTCACACCTCAGAGACTCAGACCCACACTTCAGAGACTCAAACTGGACTCAGACTCACACCTCAGAGACTCAGGCTCACACCTCAGAGATTCAGACTAACACCTCAGAGACTCAGATTGGACTCAGACTCACACCTCAGAGACTCAGGCTCACACCTCAGAGATTCAGACTAACACCTCAGAGACACAGACTGGACTCAGACTCAAACCCCAGAGACTCAGACTCACACCTCAGAGATTCAGACTCACACCTCAGAAATTCAGACTCACACCTCAAAGACTCAGACTGGACTCAAACTCACACCCCAGAGACTGAGACTCACACCTCAGAGACTGAGACTCACACCTCAGAGACTCAGACTCACACCTCAGAGACTCAAACTCACACCTCAGAGATTCAGACTAACACCTCAGAGACACAGACTGGACTCAGACTCAAACCCCAGAGACTCAGACTCACACCTCAGAAATTCAGACTCACACCTCAGAGATTCAGACTCACACCTCAGAGACTCAGACTCACATGTCAGAGACACAGACTGGACTCAGACTCACCTCAGAGACGCAAACTGGACTCAGACTCACACATCATAGACTCAGACTCACACCTCAGAGACTCAAACTAGACTCAGACTAACACCTCAGAGATTCAGACTCACACCTCAGAGACTCAGACTCACACCTCAGAGACTCAGACTCACACCTCAGAGACTCAGACTCACACCTCAGAAATTCAGACTCACACCTCAAAGACTGAGACTGGACTCAAACTCACACCTCAGAGACTGAGACTCACACCTCAGAGACTCAGACTCACACTTCAGAGACTCAGACTCACACCTCAGAGATTCAGACTCACACCTCAGAGATTCAGACTGGACTCAAACTCACACCTCAGAGACTGAGACTCACACCTCAGAGACTGAGACTCACACCTCAGAGACTCAGACCCACACTTCAGAGACTCAAACTGGACTCAGACTCACACCTCAGAGACTCAGGCTCACACCTCAGAGATTCAGACTAACACCTCAGAGACTCAGATTGGACTCAGACTCACACCTCAGAGACTCAGGCTCACACCTCAGAGATTCAGACTAACACCTCAGAGACACAGACTGGACTCAGACTCAAACCCCAGAGACTGAGACTCACACCTCAGAGACTGAGACTCACACCTCAGAGACTCAGACTCACACCTCAGAAATTCAGACTCACACCTCAGAGATTCAGACTCACACCTCAGAGACTCAGACTCACATGTCAGAGACACAGACTGGACTCAGACTCACCTCAGAGACGCAAACTGGACTCAGACTCACACATCATAGACTCAGACTCACACCTCAGAGACTCAAACTAGACTCAGACTAACACCTCAGAGATTCAGACTCACACCTCAGAGACTCAGACTCACACCTCAGAGACTCAGACTCACACTTCAGAGACTCAGACTCACACCTCAGAGACTCAGACTCACACCTCAGAAATTCAGACTCACACCTCAAAGACTGAGACTGGACTCAAACTCACACCTCAGAGACTGAGACTCACACCTCAGAGACTCAGACTCACACTTCAGAGACTCAGACTCACACCTCAGAGATTCAGACTCACACCTCAGAGACTCAGATTGGACTCAGACTCACACCTCAGAGACTCAAACTAGATTCAGACTCACACCTCAGAGACTCAGACTCACACCTCAGAGATTCAGACTCACACCTCAGAGACTCAGACTCACACCTCAGAAATTCAGACTCACACCTCAAAGACTCAGACTGGACTCAAAATCACACCTCAGAGACTGAGACTCACACCTCAGAGACTGAGACTCACACCTCAGAAATTTAGACTCACATCTCAAAGACTCAGATTGGACTCAGACTCACACCTCATAGACTCAGACTCACACGTCATAGGCTCAGACTCACACCTCATAGACTCAGACTGGACTCAGACTCAAACCCCAGAGACTCAGACTCACACCTCAGAAATTCAGACTCACACCTCAAAGACTCACACTGGACTCAAACTCACACCTCAGAGACTGAGACTCACACCTCAGAGACTGAGACTCACACCTCAGAGACTCAGACTCACACCTCAGAGACTCAAACTCACACCTCAGAGATTCAGACTCACACCTCAGAGACTCAAACTAGACTCAGACTCACACCTCAGAGATTCAGACTAACACCTCATAGACTCAGACTCACACCTCAGAGATTTAGACTCACACCTCAGAGACTCAAACTAGACTCAGACTCACACATCAGAGATTCAGACTCACACCTCAGAGACTCAGACTCACACCTCAGAGATTCAGACTCACACCTCAGAGATTCAGACTCACACCTCAGAGACTCAGACTCACACCTCAGAGATTCAGACTCACACCTCAGAGACTCAGACTCACACCTCAGAAATTCAGACTCACACCTCAAAGACTCAGACTGGACTCAAAATCACACCTCAGAGACTGAGACTCACACCTCAGAGAGTCAGACCCACACTTCAGAGACTCAAACTGGACTCAGACTCACACCTCAGAGACTCAGATTCACACCTCAGAGATTCAGACTCACACCTCAGAGACTCAAACTCACACCTCAGAAATTTAGACTCACACCTCAAAGACTCAGATTGGACTCAGACTCACACCTCATAGACTCAGACTCACACGTCATAGGCTCAGACTCACACCTCATAGACTCAGACTGGACTCAGACTCAAACCCCAGAGACTCAGACTCACACCTCAGAAATTCAGACTCACACCTCAAAGACTCACACTGGACTCAAACTCACACCTCAGAGACTGAGACTCACACCTCAGAGACTCAGACTCACACCTCAGAGACTCAAACTCACACCTCAGAGATTCAGACTCACACCTCAGAGACTCAAACTAGACTCAGACTCACACCTCAGAGACTCAGATTCACACCTCAGAGATTCAGACTAACACCTCATAGACTCAGACTCACACCTCAGAGATTTAGACTCACACCTCAGAGACTCAAACTAGACTCAGACTCACACCTCAGAGATTCAGACTCACACCTCAGAGACTCAGACTCACACCTCAGAGATTCAGACTCACACCTCAGAGATTCAGACTCACACCTCAGAGACTCAGACTCACACCTCAGAGATTCAGACTCACACCTCAGAGACTCAGACTCACACCTCAGAAATTCAGACTCACACCTCAAAGACTCAGACTGGACTCAAAATCACACCTCAGAGACTGAGACTCACACCTCAGAGACTGAGACTCACACCTCAGAGACTCAGACCCACACTTCAGAGACTCAAACTGGACTCAGACTCACACCTCAGAGACTCAGATTCACACCTCAGAGATTCAGACTCACACCTCAGAGACTCAAACTCACACCTCAGAAATTTAGACTCACACCTCAAAGACTCAGATTGGACTCAGACTCACACCTCATAGACTCAGACTCACACGTCATAGGCTCAGACTCACACCTCATAGACTCAGACTGGACTCAGACTCAAACCCCAGAGACTCAGACTCACACCTCAGAAATTCAGACTCACACCTCAAAGACTCACACTGGACTCAAACTCACACCTCAGAGACTGAGACTCACACCTCAGAGACTGAGACTCACACCTCAGAGACTCAGACTCACACCTCAGAGACTCAAACTCACACCTCAGAGATTCAGACTCACACCTCAGAGACTCAAACTAGACTCAGACTCACACCTCAGAGATTCAGACTAACACCTCATAGACTCAGACTCACACCTCAGAGATTTAGACTCACACCTCAGAGACTCAAACTAGACTCAGACTCACACCTCAGAGATTCAGACTCACACCTCAGAGACTCAGACTCACACCTCAGAGATTCAGACTCACATCTCAGAGACTCAGACTCACACCTCAGAGATTCAGACTCACACCTCAGAGATTCAGACTCACACCTCAGAAATTTAGACTCACACCTCAAAGACTCAGACTGGACTCAAACTCACACCTCAGAGACTGAGACTCACACCTCAGAGACTCAGACCCACACTTCAGAGACTCAAACTGGACTCAGACTCACACCTCAGAGACTCGGGCTCACACCTCAGAGATTCAGACTCACACATCTTAGACTCGGACTTACACGTCATAGGCTTAGACTCACACATCAGAGACTCAGACTCACACCTCATAGACTTAGACTCACACATCAGAGACTCAGACTCACACCTCAGAGACTCAGACTCACACATCTTAGACTCAGACTCACACATCAGAGACTCAGACTCACACCTCATAGACTTAGACTCACACATCAGAGACTCAGACTCACACCTCAGAGACTCAGACTCACACATCTTAGACTCAGACTCACACATCAGAGACTCAGACTCACACCTCATAGACTTAGACTCACACATCAGAGACTCAGACTCACACCTCAGAGACTCAGACTCACACATATTAGACTCAGACTCACACATCAGAGACTCAGACTCACACCTCATAGACTTAGACTCACACATCAGAGACTCAGACTCACACCTCAGAGACTCAGACTCACACCTCAGAGATTCAGACTCACACCTCAGAGACTCAGATTCACACCTCAGAAATTTAGACTCACACCTCAAAGACTCAGACTGGACTCAAACTCACACCTCAGAGACTGAGACTCACACCTCAGAGACTGAGACTCACACCTCAGAGACTCAGACCCACACTTCAGAGACTCAAACTGGACTCAGACTCACACCTCAGAGACTCAGGCTCACACCTCAGAGATTCAGACTAACACCTCAGAGACTCAGATTGGACTCAGACTCACACCTCAGAGACTCAGGCTCACACCTCAGAGATTCAGACTAACACCTCAGAGACACAGACTGGACTCAGACTCAAACCCCAGAGACTCAGACTCACACCTCAGAGATTCAGACTCACACCTCAGAAATTCAGACTCACACCTCAAAGACTCAGACTGGACTCAAACTCACACCCCAGAGACTGAGACTCAAACCTCAGAGACTGAGACTCACACCTCAGAGACTCAGACTCACACCTCAGAAATTCAGACTCACACCTCAGAGATTCTGACTCACACCTCAGAGACTCAGACTCACATGTCAGAGACACAGACTGGACTCAGACTCACCTCAGAGACGCAAACTGGACTCAGACTCACACATCATAGACTCAGACTCACACCTCAGAGACTCAAACTAGACTCAGACTAACACCTCAGAGATTCAGACTCACACCTCAGAGACTCAGACTCACACCTCAGAGACTCAGACTCACACCTCAGAGACTCAGACTCACACCTCAGAAATTCAGACTCACACCTCAAAGACTGAGACTGGACTCAAACTCACACCTCAGAGACTGAGACTCACACCTCAGAGACTCAGACTCACACTTCAGAGACTCAGACTCACACCTCAGAGATTCAGACTCACACCTCAGAGACTCAGATTGGACTCAGACTCACACCTCAGAGACTCAAACTAGACTCAGACTCACACCTCAGAGATTCAGACTCACACCTCAGAGACTCAGACTCACACCTCAGAGATTCAGACTCACACCTCAGAGACTCAGACTCACACCTCAGAGACTCAGACTCACACCTCAGATACTCAAACACACATGCCAGGGACTCAGACTCACATGTCAGAAACTCAGACTCACACATCGGAGACTCAGACTCACACATCTTAGACTCGGACTTACACGTCATAGGCTTAGACTCACACATCAGAGACTCAGACTCACACCTCATAGACTTAGACTCACACATCAGAGACTCAGACTCACACCTCAGAGACTCAGACTCACACATCTTAGACTCAGACTCACACATCAGAGACTCAGACTCACACCTCATAGACTTAGACTCACACATCAGAGACTCAGACTCACACCTCAGAGACTCAGACTCACACATCTTAGACTCAGACTCACACATCAGAGACTCAGACTCACACCTCATAGACTTAGACTCACACATTAGAGACTCAGACTCACACCTCAGAGACTCAGACTCACACATATTAGACTCAGACTCACACATCAGAGACTCAGACTCACACCTCATAGACTTAGACTCACACCTCAGAGACTCAGACTCACACCTCAGAGACTCAGACTCACACCTCAGAGATTCAGACTCACACCTCAGAGACTCAGATTCACACCTCAGAAATTTAGACTCACACCTCAAAGACTCAGACTGGACTCAAACTCACACCTCAGAGACTGAGACTCACACCTCAGAGACTGAGACTCACACCTCAGAGACTCAGACCCACACTTCAGAGACTCAAACTGGACTCAGACTCACACCTCAGAGACTCAGGCTCACACCTCAGAGATTCAGACTAACACCTCAGAGACTCAGATTGGACTCAGACTCACACCTCAGAGACTCAGGCTCACACCTCAGAGATTCAGACTAACACCTCAGAGACACAGACTGGACTCAGACTCAAACCCCAGAGACTCAGACTCACACCTCAGAGATTCAGACTCACACCTCAGAAATTCAGACTCACACCTCAAAGACTCAGACTGGACTCAAACTCACACCCCAGAGACTGAGACTCACACCTCAGAGACTGAGACTCACACCTCAGAGACTCAGACTCACACCTCAGAGACTCAAACTCACACCTCAGAGATTCAGACTAACACCTCAGAGACACAGACTGGACTCAGACTCAAACCCCAGAGACTCAGACTCACACCTCAGAAATTCAGACTCACACCTCAGAGATTCAGACTCACACCTCAGAGACTCAGACTCACATGTCAGAGACACAGACTGGACTCAGACTCACCTCAGAGACGCAAACTGGACTCAGACTCACACATCATAGACTCAGACTCACACCTCAGAGACTCAAACTAGACTCAGACTAACACCTCAGAGATTCAGACTCACACCTCAGAGACTCAGACTCACACCTCAGAGACTCAGACTCACACCTCAGAGACTCAGACTCACACCTCAGAAATTCAGACTCACACCTCAAAGACTGAGACTGGACTCAAACTCACACCTCAGAGACTGAGACTCACACCTCAGAGACTCAGACTCACACTTCAGAGACTCAGACTCACACCTCAGAGATTCAGACTCACACCTCAGAGACTCAGACTGGACTCAAACTCACACCTCAGAGACTGAGACTCACACCTCAGAGACTGAGACTCACACCTCAGAGACTCAGACCCACACTTCAGAGACTCAAACTGGACTCAGACTCACACCTCAGAGACTCAGGCTCACACCTCAGAGATTCAGACTAACACCTCAGAGACTCAGATTGGACTCAGACTCACACCTCAGAGACTCAGGCTCACACCTCAGAGATTCAGACTAACACCTCAGAGACACAGACTGGACTCAGACTCAAACCCCAGAGACTGAGACTCACACCTCAGAGACTGAGACTCACACCTCAGAGACTCAGACTCACACCTCAGAAATTCAGACTCACACCTCAGAGATTCAGACTCACACCTCAGAGACTCAGACTCACATGTCAGAGACACAGACTGGACTCAGACTCACCTCAGAGACGCAAACTGGACTCAGACTCACACATCATAGACTCAGACTCACACCTCAGAGACTCAAACTAGACTCAGACTAACACCTCAGAGATTCAGACTCACACCTCAGAGACTCAGACTCACACCTCAGAGACTCAGACTCACACCTCAGAGACTCAGACTCACACCTCAGAGACTCAGACTCACACCTCAGAAATTCAGACTCACACCTCAAAGACTGAGACTGGACTCAAACTCACACCTCAGAGACTGAGACTCACACCTCAGAGACTCAGACTCACACTTCAGAGACTCAGACTCACACCTCAGAGATTCAGACTCACACCTCAGAGACTCAGATTGGACTCAGACTCACACCTCAGAGACTCAAACTAGACTCAGACTCACACCTCAGAGACTCAGACTCACACCTCAGAGATTCAGACTCACACCTCAGAGACTCAGACTCACACCTCAGAAATTCAGACTCACACCTCAAAGACTCAGACTGGACTCAAAATCACACCTCAGAGACTGAGACTCACACCTCAGAGACTGAGACTCACACCTCAGAAATTTAGACTCACATCTCAAAGACTCAGATTGGACTCAGACTCACACCTCATAGACTCAGACTCACACGTCATAGGCTCAGACTCACACCTCATAGACTCAGACTGGACTCAGACTCAAACCCCAGAGACTCAGACTCACACCTCAGAAATTCAGACTCACACCTCAAAGACTCACACTGGACTCAAACTCACACCTCAGAGACTGAGACTCACACCTCAGAGACTGAGACTCACACCTCAGAGACTCAGACTCACACCTCAGAGACTCAAACTCACACCTCAGAGATTCAGACTCACACCTCAGAGACTCAAACTAGACTCAGACTCACACCTCAGAGATTCAGACTAACACCTCATAGACTCAGACTCACACCTCAGAGATTTAGACTCACACCTCAGAGACTCAAACTAGACTCAGACTCACACATCAGAGATTCAGACTCACACCTCAGAGACTCAGACTCACACCTCAGAGATTCAGACTCACACCTCAGAGATTCAGACTCACACCTCAGAGACTCAGACTCACACCTCAGAGATTCAGACTCACACCTCAGAGACTCAGACTCACACCTCAGAAATTCAGACTCACACCTCAAAGACTCAGACTGGACTCAAAATCACACCTCAGAGACTGAGACTCACACCTCAGAGAGTCAGACCCACACTTCAGAGACTCAAACTGGACTCAGACTCACACCTCAGAGACTCAGATTCACACCTCAGAGATTCAGACTCACACCTCAGAGACTCAAACTCACACCTCAGAAATTTAGACTCACACCTCAAAGACTCAGATTGGACTCAGACTCACACCTCATAGACTCAGACTCACACGTCATAGGCTCAGACTCACACCTCATAGACTCAGACTGGACTCAGACTCAAACCCCAGAGACTCAGACTCACACCTCAGAAATTCAGACTCACACCTCAAAGACTCACACTGGACTCAAACTCACACCTCAGAGACTGAGACTCACAGCTCAGAGACTCAGACTCACACCTCAGAGACTCAAACTCACACCTCAGAGATTCAGACTCACACCTCAGAGACTCAAACTAGACTCAGACTCACACCTCAGAGACTCAGATTCACACCTCAGAGATTCAGACTAACACCTCATAGACTCAGACTCACACCTCAGAGATTTAGACTCACACCTCAGAGACTCAAACTAGACTCAGACTCACACCTCAGAGATTCAGACTCACACCTCAGAGACTCAGACTCACACCTCAGAGATTCAGACTCACACCTCAGAGATTCAGACTCACACCTCAGAGACTCAGACTCACACCTCAGAGATTCAGACTCACACCTCAGAGACTCAGACTCACACCTCAGAAATTCAGACTCACACCTCAAAGACTCAGACTGGACTCAAAATCACACCTCAGAGACTGAGACTCACACCTCAGAGACTGAGACTCACACCTCAGAGACTCAGACCCACACTTCAGAGACTCAAACTGGACTCAGACTCACACCTCAGAGACTCAGATTCACACCTCAGAGATTCAGACTCACACCTCAGAGACTCAAACTCACACCTCAGAAATTTAGACTCACACCTCAAAGACTCAGATTGGACTCAGACTCACACCTCATAGACTCAGACTCACACGTCATAGGCTCAGACTCACACCTCATAGACTCAGACTGGACTCAGACTCAAACCCCAGAGACTCAGACTCACACCTCAGAAATTCAGACTCACACCTCAAAGACTCACACTGGACTCAAACTCACACCTCAGAGACTGAGACTCACACCTCAGAGACTGAGACTCACACCTCAGAGACTCAGACTCACACCTCAGAGACTCAAACTCACACCTCAGAGATTCAGACTCACACCTCAGAGACTCAAACTAGACTCAGACTCACACCTCAGAGATTCAGACTAACACCTCATAGACTCAGACTCACACCTCAGAGATTTAGACTCACACCTCAGAGACTCAAACTAGACTCAGACTCACACCTCAGAGATTCAGACTCACACCTCAGAGACTCAGACTCACACCTCAGAGATTCAGACTCACATCTCAGAGACTCAGACTCACACCTCAGAGATTCAGACTCACACCTCAGAGATTCAGACTCACACCTCAGAAATTTAGACTCACACCTCAAAGACTCAGACTGGACTCAAACTCACACCTCAGAGACTGAGACTCACACCTCAGAGACTCAGACCCACACTTCAGAGACTCAAACTGGACTCAGACTCACACCTCAGAGACTCGGGCTCACACCTCAGAGATTCAGACTCACACCTCAGAGACTCAGACTGGACTCAGACTCAAACCCCAGAGACTCAGACTCACACCTCAGAGATTCAGACTCACACCTCAGAGACTCAGACTCACACCTCAGAAATTCAGACTCACACCTCAACGACTCAGACTGGACTCAAACTCACAACTCAGAGACTGAGACTCACACCTCAGAGACTCAGACTCACACCTCAGAAATTCAGACTCACACCTCAAAGACTCAGACTGGACTCAAACTCACACCTCAGAGACTGAGACTCACACCTCAGAGACTCAGACTCACACCTCAGAAATTTAGACTCACACCTCAAAGACTCAGATTGGACTCAGACTCACACCTCATAGACTCAGACTCACACGTCATAGGCTCAGACTCACACCTCATAGACTCAGACTGGACTCAGACTCAAACCCCAGAGACTCAGACTCACACCTCAGAAATTCAGACTCACACCTCAAAGACTCACACTGGACTCAAACTCACACCTCAGAGACTGAGACTCACACCTCAGAGACTGAGACTCACACCTCAGAGACTCAGACTCACGCCTCAGAAATTTAGACTCACACCTCAAAGACTCAGACTGGACTCAAACTCACACCTCAGAGACTGAGACTCACACCTCATAGACTAAGACTCACACCTCAGAGACTAAGACTCACACCTCATAGACTCAGACTCACACGTCATATGCTCAGACTCACACCTCATAGACTCAGACTCACACCTCAGAGACTCAGACTCACACCTCATAGACTCAGACTCACACCTCAGAGATTCAGACTCACACCTCAGAGACTCAAACTGGACTAAGACTCACACCTCATAGACTCAGACTCACACCCCAGAGATTCAGACTCACACCTCAGAGACTCAGGTTGGACTCAGACTCACACTTCATAGACTCAGACTCACACGTCATAGGCTCAGACTCACACCTCATAGACTCAGATTCACATGTCATAAGCTCAGACTCACACCTCAGAGACTCAGACTCACATGCCAGAGACTCAGACTCACATGTCAGAGACTCAGACTCACACATCAGAGACTCAGACTCACATGCCAGAGACTCAGACTCACATGTCAGAGACTCAGACTCACACCTCAGAGACTCAGACTCACACCTCATAGATTCAGACTCACAACTCAGAGACTCAGACTCACACCTCATATACTCAGACTCACACCTCAGAGACTCAGACTCACACCTCAGAGACTCAGACTCACACCTCAGAGTCTCAGACTCACACCTCATATACTCAGACTCACACCTCAGAGACTCAGACTCACATGTCAGAGACTCAGACTCACACATCAGAGACTCAGACTCACATGCCAGAGACTCAGACTCACATGTCAGAGACTCAGACTCACACCTCAGAGACTCAGACTCACACCTCAGAGACTCAAACTGGACTCAGACTCACACCTTAGAGATTCAGACTGACACCTCAAAGACTCAGACTGGACTCAGACTCACACCTCATAAACTCAGACTCACACCTCATAGACTCAGACTCACACGTCATAGACTCAGACTCACACCTCATAGACTCAGACTCACACCTCAAAGACTCAGACTGGACTCAGACTCACATGTCAGAGACTCAGACTCACACGTCATAGGCTCAGACTCACACCTCATGGACTCAGACTCACACCTCATATACTCAGACTCACACCTCATAGACTCAGACTGGACTCAGACTCACACCTCAGAGACTCAGACTCACACATCAGAGACTCAGACTGGACTCAGACTCACACCTCAGAGACTCAGACTCAAACCTCAGAGACTCAGACTCACACCTCATAGACTCAGATTCACACCTCATTTACTCAGACTGGACTCCGACTCACACCTCATAGACCCAGACTCAAACCTCAAAGACTGAGAATCACACATCATAGGCTCAGACTCACACCTCATAGAGTCAGACTGGACTCAGACTCACACCTCAGAGAGTCAGACTCACACCTCATAAATTCAGACTCATACCTCATAGACTCAGACTCACACCTCAGAGACTCAGACTGGACTGAGACTCACACATCAGAGACTCAGAGTCACACCTCAGAGATTCAGACTCACACATCAGAGACTCAGACTCACACCTCAGAGACTCAGACTCACACGTCAGAGACACAGACTGGACTTAGACTCACACATCAGAAACTCATACTGGACTCAGATTCACACCTCATAGACTCAGATTCACACCTCATAGATTCAGACTGGACTCAGACTCACACCTTAGAGATTCAGACTGACACCTCAAAGACTCAGACTGGACTCAGACTCACACCTCATAAACTCAGACTCACACCTCATAGACTCAGACTCACACGTCATAGACTCAGACTCACACCTCATAGACTCAGACTCACACCTCAAAGACTCAGACTGGACTCAGACTCACATGTCAGAGACTCAGACTCACACGTCATAGGCTCAGACTCACACCTCATGGATTCAGACTCACACCTCATATACTCAGACTCACACCTCATAGACTCAGACTGGACTCAGACTCACACCTCAGAGACTCAGACTCACACATCAGAGACTCAGACTGGACTCAGACTCACACCTCAGAGACTCAGACTCAAACCTCAGAGACTCAGACTCACACCTCATAGACTCAGATTCACACCTCATTTACTCAGACTGGACTCCGACTCACACCTCATAGACCCAGACTCAAACCTCAAAGACTGAGAATCACACATCATAGGCTCAGACTCACACCTCATAGAGTCAGACTGGACTCAGACTCACACCTCAGAGAGTCAGACTCACACCTCATAAATTCAGACTCATACCTCATAGACTCAGACTCACACCTCAGAGACTCAGACTGGACTGAGACTCACACATCAGAGACTCAGAGTCACACCTCAGAGATTCAGACTCACACATCAGAGACTCAGACTCACACCTCAGAGACTCAGACTCACACGTCAGAGACACAGACTGGACTTAGACTCACACATCAGAAACTCATACTGGACTCAGATTCACACCTCATAGACTCAGACTGGACTCAGACTCACATCTCATAGACCCAGACTCACACCTCATAGACACAGACTCACACCTCATAGACTCAGACTGGACTCAGACTCACACCTCATAGACTCAGACTCGCACCTCATATACTCAGACTCGCACCTCATAGACTCAGACTGGACTCAGACTCACACCTCATAGACCCAGACTCAAACCTCATAGACTCAGACTCACACATCATAGGCTCAGACCCACACCTTATAGAGTCCGACTGGACTCAGACTCACACCTCAGAGAGTCAGACACACACCTCATAGACCCAGACTCAAACCTCATAGACTCAGACTCACACATCATAGGCTCAGACCCACACCTCATAGAGTCAGACTGGACTCAGACTCACACCTCAGAGAGTCAGACTCACACCTCAGAGACTCAGACTCACACCTCAGAAATTCAGACTCACACCTCATAGACTCAGACTTGACTCAGACTCACACGTCAGAGACTCAGAGTCACACCTCAGAGATTCAGACTCACACATCAGAGACTCAGACTCACACATCAGAGACTCAGACTCACACATCAGAGACACAGACTGGACCCAGACTCACACATGAGGGACACAGACTGGACTCAGACTCACACTTCAAAGACTCAGACTCAAATTCACACTTTAGAGACTTAGATTCAGAACTCAGACACTCAGACTTGACAAAGACTCACACCTCATAAACTCAGACTTTACAAAAACTCACACCTCAGATACTCAGACATGACACTGACTGACACATGAGAGACTCAGGTTTGAAGTGTGAAGTTTTGAAGATTGGTATTTGAAGGCTGAGTGTTTGAAGGCCAAGTATTTGAAAGCAGATTGTTTGAGGGCTTGGTATTTGAAACTGAATTTTGAAGGCCAAGTGTTTAGAGGCAGAGTGTTTAAAGGCTGGGTGTTTCAAGGCTAGTTATTTGAAAGTTGATTGTTTGAAGGCTGAGTTTTGACAGCTGAGTGTTTGAAGGCTCAGTTTTTGAAAGTGGGGTGTTTAAAACCTGGATGTTTGAAGGCAGGGTGTTTAGAGGCAGAGTGATTGTAGGGAAAGTGTTTGAAAGCAGGGTGTTTGAAAAGCAAGTGTTTGAAAGCCAAGAGATTGAAGGCAGAATGTTTGAAGGCTGAGTTTTTGAAAGATATGTGTTTGAAAGGAGAGTATTTGAAGGCAGAGTGTTTGAAAGTTGAATGTTTGAAAACCTAGTTTTTGGAAGCTGAGTGATTAAAGGCAGAGTGTATGAAGGCCGCATTTTTGAAGGCAAAGTGTTTGAAGACAGAGTGCCTAAAGGCAGTGTTTGATAGCAGAGCATTTGACGGCAGAGTGTTTGCAAGCAGAGTGCTTGAAGGCCAAGTGTTTGAAAGCAGAGTGTTTGAAAGCAGGGTGTTTGAAGGCCAAGTGTTTGAAAGCAGAGTGTTTGAAAGGCAAGTGTTTAAAGGCAGAATGTTTGAAAGCAGAGTGTTTGAAGGCCAAGTGTTTGAAAACAGAGTGTTTAAAGGCAGAGTGTTTAAAGGCCAAGTTTTTAAAGGCAGAGTGTTTGAAAGCTGAGTGTTTGAAGGCAGAGTGTTTGAAAGCAGAGTGTTTGAAAGTTGAATGTTTGAAAACCTAGTTTTTGGAAGCTGAGTGATTAAAGGCAGAGTGTATGAAGGCCGCATTTTTGAAGGCAAAGTGTTTGAAGACAGAGTGCCTAAAGGCAGAGTGTTTAAATGCAGAGTGTTTGAAAGCAGAGCATTTGAAGGCAGAATGTTTGAAAGCAGAGTATTTGAAAGCAGAGCATTTGAAGGCAGAATGTTTGAAAGCAGAGTGTTTGAAAGCAGAGTGTTTCAAAACAGAGCGTTTAAAGGCCAAGTTTTTAAAGACAGAGTGTTTGAAAGCTGAGTGTTTGAAAGCCGAGTGTTTGAAGGCAGAGTGCTTGAAAGCTGAGTGTTTAAAAACAGAGTGTTTGAAGGCCAAGTTTTTAAAGGCAGAGTGTTTGAAAGCTGAGTGTTTGACGGCCAAGTGATTGAAAGCAGAGTGTTTGAAAGTCAAGTGTTTAAAGGCAGAGTGTTTGAAAGCAGAGTGTTTGAATGTTATGTGTTTGAAGGCAGAGTGTTTGAAGGCTGAGTGTTTGAAAGCTATGTGTTTAAAGGCAGAGTCTTTGGAACTATGTGTTTGAAGGCCAGTGGTTTGGTGGCAGAGTGTTTGAAGGCTTGGAAGGCATGTGTTTGAAGGTAGAGTATTTGAAACCTATATGTTTGAAAGCTATGTGTTTGAAGATAGAGTTTTTGAAAGCCAAGTGTTCGAAGGCAAAGTGTTTGGAACTGTGTGTTTGAAGGCAGAGTTTTTGAAAGCAGAGTGATTGAAGGCAGAATGTTTGAAGGCCAGTAGTTTGAAACCTATGTGTTTGAAAGCCAAGTATTTGAAAGCCAAGGATGTGAAGACAGAGTGGTTTGAAGGCTGAGTTTTTGAAGGCAGAGTGTTTGAAGGCAGAGTGCTTGGAAGATATGGGTTTGAAGGTAGAGTGTTTGAAGGCCAAGGGTTTAAAGCAGAGTATTTGAAGTCGGTGTGTTATGAGACCAAGTGTTTGAAAGCTATGCGTTTGAAAGCAGAGTGTTTGAATGCTATGTGTTTGACAGCAGAGTGCTTGAAAGCTGTGTGCTTGAAGGCAGAATGTTTGGAACTATGTGCTTGAAGGCAGAGTGTTTGAAGACCAATTTTTTAAAGGCAGAGTGTTTGAAAGCCAAGTGTTTGAAAGCTGAGTGTTTGAAAGTCAAGTTTTTAAAGGCAGAGTGTTTGAAAGCCGAGTGTTTGAAAGCTGAGTGTTTGAAAGTCAAGTCAAGTCAAGAAAGGCAGAGTGTTTGAAAGCTGAGTGTTTGAAAGCCGAGTGTTTGAAGGCAGAGTGGTTGAAAGCTGAGTGTTTAAAAACAGAGTGTTTGAAGGCAGAGGTTTTGAAAGCTGAGTGTTTGAAAGTCAAGTGTTTGAAGGCAGAGTGTTTGAAAGTCAAGTGTTTAAAGGCAGAGTGTTTGAAGGCAGAGTGTTTGAAGGCAGAGTGTTTGAAAGTCAAGTGTTTAAAGGCAGAGTGTTTGAAAGTCAAGTGTTTAAAGGCAGAGTGTTTGGAAACAGAGTAATTGAAGGCAGAGTGTTTGAAGGCAGAGTGTTTGAAAGCAGAGCGTTTGAAAGTCTAGTGTTTAAAGCTGACTGTTTGAAAGTCAAGTGTTTAAAGGCAGAGTGTTTGGAAACAGAGTAATTGAAGGCAGAGTGTTTGAAGGCCAAGTTTTTAAAGACAGAGTGTTTGAAATCTGAGTGTTTGAAGGCCAAGTTTTTAAAAGCTATGTGTTTGAAGGCAGAGTCTTAGGGACCATGTGTTTGAAGGCCAAGGGTTTTAAGGCAGAGTGTTTGAAGGCCAAATGCTTGGAAGGCATGTGTTTGAAGGCAGAGTATTTGAAACCTATATGTTTGAAAACTATGCGTTTGAAGGTAGAGTGTTTGAAAGCCAAGTGTTTGAAGGCAAAGTGTTTGAGACTGTGTGTTTGAGTTTTTGAAAGCAGAGTGATTGAAGGCAGAATGTTTGAAGGCTAGTAGTTTGAAAGCTATGTGTTTGAAAGCCAAGTGTTTGAAAGCTGAGGATTTGAAGGCAGAGTGGTTGACAGCTGAGTGTTTGAATGCTGAGTTTTTGAAGGCCAAGTGTTTGAAGGCAGAGTGGTTGACAGCTGAGTGTTTGAAGGCTGAGTTTTTGAAGGCTGATTGTTTGAATGCTATGTGTTTGACAATTGAGTGTTTGAAAGCTATGTGCTTGAACGCAGAGTGTTTGAAGACCAAGGGTTTGAAGGCAGAGTGTTTGAAAGCCAAGTGTTTGAAAGCCAAGGGTTTGAAGACTGGGTTTTTGAAGGCATCGAGTTTTTGATGGAATTGCTTAATGGCAGAGTGTTTGAAAGCAGAGTTTTTCAAGGCAAAGTGTTTGAAAGCAGAGTTTTTGAATGCAAAGTGTTTGAAGGCAGAGTGTTTGAAAGCCAAGTGTTTGAAGGCTGGGTTATTGAAGGCATCAAGTTTTTGATGGAAGTGTTTAATGGCAGAGTGTTTGAAAGCAGAGTTTTTCAAGGCAAAGTGTTTGAAGGCAGAGTGATTGAACGCAAAGAGTTTGATGGCAGAGTGATTGGAGGCAGACTGCTTGAAGGCTGAGTGATTGAAAGCTATGCGTTTCAGAGCTGAGTGTTTGAAGGCCAGGTGTTCAAAGCCAGGCTGAGTACTTTGTTTTATTTTGTGTGAAAATAAACTGATGTTGTGATGTCACAGCATATACATAGGTGGGGGCTTCTGATTGTTCAAATTCACAAGCTGCTTTAAACCAATTAAAAGAACTTTTCTTGCTATTTGGAGACTGAGCTCTCGCAGATCAGAACGGTCAGTGTCTTTTCCCTGTCCAGACAAGGGCTGAGCATTGTCCTGAAGGGATGTTGTCCAGAGAAGGTCAGGGAATTCTGGGTTAATTGTAAGATGAGCTAAGAGTAAAGTGTCCGGTTTCTTGGAGGGGATTCTGTCTGTTTTCTGAGGAAAAGAGGGAGCAAGGGATTGAGGCTCCTGTAGAAGTGCAGAGTCTTCAGAAAAAGGGCTGAATCATCTGGTCATTTCTCTGACCACACAGTCCAGAGGAAACCTGGCCTCAGTGACCCAGGGGGAGACGGACAGAGACTTTAACACGAGCAAACACACTTTGAACGGATCTGCTTACTAATCCTTTATTTTACCATATGCACCCAGGATCTGCACTTAGTGTTCTCCTTCAAGCATCTTGAGTTGATGATACAGAAGACACTGAAATGTGATTTATTTTAAATTCTTTCTCTCTGTTTTCTTTCTCTCTCTGTTCTCTTTCTTTCTCTCTCTCTTGTCTCTCTCTCTCTCTCTCTCTCTCTCTCTCTCTCTGCAGTGTTTACTCAGCTCTTGGTTGGTCATGCAGCTTGATGAGACAGAGAATGTGTTCAGTGAGTCTCTCCACCATCTGACCAGCTTCAAACCACAATACATTCAGTGCCAACAGAGACTATGAATTCACCCTATTTGTGATGTCATAACCAGGGATGTCACAACCAGGGATATTCATATTTTTCATACTGTTCGTATTACCGTACTGTATTACTGCCTTATATCTGTGAGCGCTCAAAGTTGAGTGAGGGGTTTTCGGCTCTGTGCAGTTCAGCTCAGCACAGCCTGAAAGTGCACACCGACACGTGTCGACGATAAAAACCTGTTTCTGGGAGACAGCAGATATCAGCGCCTACTGCTGGAGGAACAGAAAATGACGTAACTGAAATAAGACGCTTCTACACTTTTTAAACACACAGCTTGCGCTAACAGACACTTGTGGTTTAACACACACCACAGCAGATGGTTTTCCAGTGAAACTAAGGCTCAAATCACACACATTTAGAGATAAAGACTCATAGAGTCGAGTGAAGGCTCTTCTGGGTGTTTTGTCTGTTTTCAGATTAATTCCTCTTTCTTTTAATCCAAACTCAGCTCTAAACTCACCCTGCGGTGGGCTACTGGCTTGTGTTTTATCCCCCACTCGTTTTTAGAGAGTGACATCAGCAGTCAGTGATGGTCAATGTCCTTGTACCTAGCTGAGAACAGAAATTTGACAGCACACACACAACATAATTACCACCCTCATTGTGACATACAGACCACATTTTTAAATACCGCGGCATATGTTATTACTGTACACTCTCACTACTATGTCTATTTAAACTATGTATATTTAAATATACCAACCTATACACATTTATATCCAGCCTAGAGAGGTGTAGCCCCACCATTTCAGGGTAGAGCAGTGTAGCCCCGTCCATTCTGGGTGCAATGAGTGTTTGTGTGATAAATTGCTGACTGTTTGTTTTGTTGTTGTTTCTTGTGTTGTGTTTTGTTTTGTTTAGCTGACCTGAACGATGCGATCCCGGAGACGGAGCTGCTGGACAGCAGTGTGCAGAAATGCCGTGTCCAGGTTCGGAGGAGCAGGAACAGACCGTCTCGATCTCGTCTCAGAGACAGCATCAGCTCCACTGAGGGAGACGACAGTCTAGACAGGAGGGTCAGTCTCAGTCATCCATTCATTCATTTGCTGCTATAGCACCTTTTTTGTATTTGAGCAATATGCGTTTATATTTTGCTGTGTGTGTGTGTTTAGTCTTTGGACAGTCCCCTTCACTCCGTCCCTCCTCCTGGTCTCCATGTGTCCTCTCTCTCTCCGGAGCTCCTCCTCTCGTCTCCTTTCCGTCCATCACCGTTCTCCTTCGATTCTCCTCTGCGTCGTTCTCCCGAGGAGCCAGACTCCAGCTCTCCGACCCCCAGGGGGCGCTACAGGCAGCTGACCAACGCTACCTCCCACGAGGCACTAGTGCCCCGTCCTGCTAGCTCCCCCTGCAGGTCCTGCCCTGAAACCTCCCCCCTATACTTCCGCAGGACCCGCCGGCCTGAGAGCGAAGGTGAAAACTGACTTCTGACTGTCACTGTAACTCGCAGAGTGTAGGGAGGGACCTGTGGGGGTAGTGTGGGGAGAGACCTGTGGGGGTAGTGTGGGGAGAAACCTGTGGGGCTAGTGTAGGGAGAGACCTGTGGGGCTAGTGTAGGGAGAGACCTGTGGGTCTAGTGTAGGGAGAGACCTGTGGGGGTAGTGTGGGGAGAAACCTGTGGGGGTAGTGTAGGAAGGGACCTGTGGGGGTAGTGTGGGGAGAGACCTGTGGGGGTAGTGTGGGGAGAAATCTGTGGGGCTAGTGTAGGGAGAGACCTGTGGGGCTAGTGTAGGGAGAGACCTGTGGGGGTAGTGTGGGGAGAGACCTGTGGGGGTAGTGTGGGGAGAAACCTGTGTGAGTAGTGTGGGGAGAGACCTGTGGGGCTAGTGTAGGGAGAGACCTGTGGGGCTAGTGTAGGGAGAGACCTGTGGGGCTAGTGTAGGGAGGGACCTGTGGGGGTAGTGTGGGGAGAGACCTGTGGGGGTAGTGTGGGGAGAAACCTGTGGGGGTAGTGTAGGGAGAGACCTGTGGGGCTAGTGTAGGGAGAGACCTGTGGGGGTAGTGTAGGAAGGGACCTGTGGGGGTAGTGTGGGGAGAGACCTGTAGGGGTAGTGTGGGGAGAAACCTGTGGGGCTAGTGTAGGGAGAGACCTGTGGGGGTAGTGTAGGGAGAGACCTGTGGGGGTAATGTGGGGAGAGACCTGTGGGGCTAGTGTAGGGAGAGACCTGTGGGGGTAGTGTAGGAAGGGACCTGTGGGGGTAGTGTGGGGAGAGACCTGTAGGGGTAGTGTGGGGAGAAACCTGTGGGGGTAGTGTAGGGAGAGACCTGTGGGGCTAGTGTAGGGAGAGACCTGTGGGGGTAGTGTAGGAAGGGACCTGTGGGGGTAGTGTGGGGAGAGACCTGTAGGGGTAGTGTGGGGAGAAACCTGTGGGGCTAGTGTAGGGAGAGACCTGTGGGGCTAGTGTAGGGAGTGACCTGTGGGGCTAGTGTAAGGAGAGACCTGTGGGGGTAGTGTGGGGAGAAACCTGTGGGAGTAGTGTAGGGAGAGACCTATGGGAGTAGTGTAGGGAGAGCCCCTCTGGGGCTAGTGTAGGGAGGGACCTGTGGGGGTAGTGTGGAGAGAGTCCTGTGGAAGTAGTGTAGGGAGAGACCTGTGGGGGTAGTGTTGGGAAGGACAGGTGGGCGGAGTCTGGGAGTTTGGCTGTTTTAAATAGTTGGAGATTGTGGAGGGACCTGTGGGCAGAGTCTGGGAGTTTGGCAGGTTTAAATAGTTAGAGATTTTGTGGGCGTAGCCTGTGGACCTGTGGGCGTAGCCTGTGGAGGGACCTGTGGGCGGAGCTGGTAGAGGGATCTGTAGGCGGAGTCTTGGAGTTTGGCTGTTTTAAATGGTTGGAGATTGTTGGGGGACCTGTGCGCAGAGTCTGGGAGTTTGGCAGGTTTAAATAGTTAGAGATTGTGGAGGGACCTGTGGGCCTAGTCTGAGAGTGACCTGTGGGTGGAGTCTGGGAGTTTGGAAGGTTTAAATGGTTGGAGATTGTGGAGGGACCTGTGGACATAGCCTGTGGAGGGACCTGTGGGCGGAGTCTGGGAGTTTGGCAGGTTTAAATGGTTGGAAATTGTGGAGGGACCTGTGGGCGGAGTCTGTGGAGGGACCTGTGGGCGGAGTCTGGGAGTTTGGCAGGTTTAAATGGTTGGAGATTGTGGAGGGACCTGTGGGCAGAGCCTGTGGAGGGACCTGTGGGCGGAGTCTGGGAGTTTGGCAGGTTTAAATGATTGGAGATTGTGAAGAGACCTGTGGGCGGAGCCTGTGGAGGGCCCTGTGGGCGGGGTCTGGGAGTTTGGCAGGTTTAAATGGTCGGAGATTGTGGAGGGACCTGTGGGTGGAGCCTGTGGAGGGACCTGTGGGCGGAGCCTGTGGAGGGACCTGTGAGCTGAGTCTGGGAGTTTGGCAGGTTTAAATAGTTGGAGATTGTGGAGGGACCTCTGGGCGTAGCCTGTGGAGGGACATGTTGGCTGAGTCTGGGAGTTTGGCTGGTTTAAATGGTTGGAGATTGTGGAGGGACCTGTGGGCGTAGCCTGTGGAGAGACGTGTGGGCGGAGTCTGGGAGTTTGGCAGGTTTAAATGGTTGGAGATTGTGGAGGGACCTGTGGGCGGAGCCTGTGGAGGGCCCTGTGGGCGGAGTCTGGGAGTTTGGCTGGTTTAAATGGATGGAGATTGTGGAGGGACCTGTGGGCGGAGCCTGTGGAGGGACCTGTGGGTGGAGTCTGGGAGTTTGGCAGGTTTAAATGGTTGGAGATTGTGGAGGGACCTGTGGGCAGAGCCTGTGGAGGGACCTGTGGGCGGAGTCTGGGAGTTTGGCAGGTTTAAATGATTGGAGATTGTGGAGAGACCTGTGGGCGGAGCCTGTGGAGGGACGTGTGGGCGGAGTCTGGGAGTTTGGCAGGTTTAAATGGTTGGAGATTGTGGAGGGACCTGTGGGCGGAGCCTGTGGAGGGCCCTGTGGGCGGAGTCTGGGAGTTTGGCTGGTTTAAATGGATGGAGATTGTGGAGGGACCTGTGGGCGGAGCCTGTGGAGGGACCTGTGGGTGGAGTCTGGGAGTTTGGCAGTTTTAAATGGTTGGAGATTGTGGAGGGACCTGTGGGCAGAGCCTGTGGAGGGACCTGTGGGCGGAGTCTGGGAGTTTGGCAGGTTTAAATGATTGGAGATTGTGGAGAGACCTGTGGGCGGAGCCTGTGGAGGGCCCTGTGGGCGGGGTCTGGGAGTTTGGCAGGTTTAAATGGTCGGAGATTGTGGAGGGACCTGTGGGTGGAGCCTGTGGAGGGACCTGTGGGCGGAGCCTGTGGAGGGACCTGTGAGCTGAGTCTGGGAGTTTGGCAGGTTTAAATAGTTGGAGATTGTGGAGGGACCTGTGGGCGGAGCCTGTGGAGGGCCCTGTGGGCGGAGTCTGGGAGTTTGGCTGGTTTAAATGGATGGAGATTGTGGAGGGACCTGTGGGCGGAGCCTGTGGAGGGACCTGTGGGTGGAGTCTGGGAGTTTGGCTGGTTTAATAGGTTGGAGATTGTGAGAATGGTAGTGTAGTGTTGGGTCTTGAGCAGACTGGAAGCTCAAACCTGGTTTAATGTGGAGTGTACATTTACCCCAAATTAGATACAAATCTGATCTCACCGTGTGACCCAGTCTGACCCCTCAGATCTGATTACCTATGGGTTTTCATCACCTCGGGGGCAGGGCTTATTGCCTTTTTGCCCTCATTGTAGTCTCACAAGCATTGTTACTATGACGACCAACATCTGCATCGTTACCATAGGAACCGTCAGGAATGTCATGCACCGTTACTACGACGACTAACAGCTGCATTGTTGCTATGACAAATATTGTTTTCACTATTAATTTGACAACAATTTTTAAATTGTTACTATGACAACCATCCTCTGTGTCCTTCCTGATTGGTTATATACAGTGTGGTGGCTACATTCATTTGAAGATTTGATATACCTCGCGATGACACACGAATAGGGTTCGATGAGGTAAAGTGTCAAGTGGACACATACTGTTACTATGACAACCAGTGTCTGCTTTGCTACTATTAAAATGAATAAGTCTTCACTAAGTTAACTAACTTGTGTCCTGTTACTATGACAACCAACATCTGAAGCATTACTCCATCACTATATCATCCAGCATGTGTTGTTTCTATGACGACCCACACAACTGATCACACCGACTGGATTTGGATGTTTTGACTTTAATATCTGAAAATATCTGATATAAACCAGATCCGATGTGTGTTTGGACAGTTCTGGTGTCGGACGACAGTCAGGATGGAAGTTCGGCTGAACCTGGGAGTCCCACTGTGGTTCTAGATAAGAAAACCAAGAGGAGGTTCCTGGACCTGGGGTGAGTCTCACTGACACGTCAATGTCAGGACACGAGTGTCCTCTCTCTCTCTCTCTCTCTCTCTCTCTCTCTCTCTCTCTGTCCCTGCCTCTCTCTCTCTGTCCCTTTTTCCTGTCTATCGCTACATCTTTCTCTCTGTCTCTTTCTTTCTTTGTCTATCTCTACATTTCTCTCTTAACTGTCATCTTCTCTGAACTAGTGACTTCGATTATACTCTCTGTCTACCCCCCTTCCTCTCTCTCTCTCTCTCTCTCTCTCTCAGGGTGACGCTCCGTCGTTCCTATGTGAGAGTGAGGAGGGATAAGTCTAACAGGCTGTCTATGGGGAACCGGTGAGACTTGTTTATTTGTTTATATTTGTTTGTGTTTCCTATTGCACTGAGAGTAATTTGTGTAGTGTGTAATTTACAGAGTGTTTTTAGCAACTCCTTATATTCAGCATGAGTTTGTGGAGAACTTTATGTGAGATTTATGTGAATAGTTCTTGTGACATCACAAACAAGTGACCTCAGCTTGGTGTGTTACAGACATATATCAACATATATACATGGTACAACCTATACTCCAATTAGCCACAAAATTAAAACCTGCACCCAGACAGTAATTAGACACTAATATTGAAAGAGAAACGTGACCCTTATATTTCACTAAAGATTACTGTCGACATATAACTACAAGAGTTCAAAACCATTGTTTTATGACTGACAATGTGTCCTACAGAGTGTGTAGGGGTCATTTGGGAAACCTCTCACGGATCACTCCCACATTCAGACGAGGAGAACTACTTTATTAAACTTTAACCCAAACTAGAGGAATACTTGCGATAAAACATCATCCTCCAAGAGTCTGTTCACTCTCAGAGCGCATGGACAGCGGGGTCTGATTATTTAACTGTAAACAGGGGGAAAAGACTGAGATGGAGGAATACGGGACTTGTGTCTGTCGTCTCTTACTCACTACAACAACACAGCAGTGAAATAAGACGATGACTGAAGCTTGTGTGTGATCTGTGTGTGAATAACTCACTGAGATTCAGACAGAAGAGCAGAGAGACGTAGTAGAGTCTTACGCTAACAGTTTTTCATTAGATCCTATGGTGAAAATGCTAATGTGGCTAACAGAGGGTAACTGTATTTCCTCCTCATTAAGCTCCACAGTGGGATCCTTTACCCCCCAACACAGAGAGACAGTGGTGGTCTGTGTGTGTGAGTGCTGTGAGACACTCTCCAGTGCAGGGAGAGGAGCTGTGTATGGGATACATTTATCCGACTTTTCATTTGTTTACATTATAGCTGTGCTCTGAATCAGATACTTCCTCCCTGATATGGCCCGCTTACTCCAACACCATCACATGACTCATGGATTTAACTTTTAATTTCCTCCTTGCTGAAGGTTTCCATGTTCTGTGTGTGTAGAGAGCCCTGTGAGAACCCATCTCGTCCCTTCGTGCCTTTCTCCTGGTTCTCTGACAGCCACAAAAGCTCCGCCTCCTCATCCCCCAAAACAGCAGCTCCCAGCAAATCAGACTCTCAGGTACACACACTCAGACCAGTCTCTAAGACTCTGATCAGACTCTCAGGTACACACACTCAGGTCAGACGCCCAAATACACACGTTCAGGTCAGACCCTCAGACACACCCAGATCAGACACTCAGACACACACTCAGATCAGACACCCAGATAAACACACTCAGATCAGACTCTCAAGTACACCACTCAGATCAGACTCTCAGATACACACTCAGTCCAGACTCTCAGGTACACACTCAGTTCAGACTCTCAGGTACATACACTGAGATCAGACTCTCAGGTACACACACTCAGACCAGTCTCTAAGACTCTTATCAGACTCTCAGATACACACACTCAGGTCAGACACCCAAATACACATGTTCAGGTCAGACCCTCAGACACACCCAGATCAGACACTCAGACACACACTCAGATCAGACACCCAGATAAACACACTCAGATCAGACTCTTAAGTACACACACTCAGATCAGACTCTCAGTTACATACACTCAGATCAGACTCTCAGGTACATGCACTCAGATCAGACTCTCAGATACACACTCAGTCCAGACTCTCAGATACATACATTCAGATCAGACTCTAAGGTACACACACTCAGATCAGACTCTAAGGTACACACACTCAGATCAGACTCTCAGGTACATGCCCTCAGATCAGACTCTCAGGTAGACACACTCAGATCAGACTCTCAAGTACACCACTCAGATCAGAGCCTCAGGTACGCACACTCAGTTCAGACTCTCAGGTACATACACTCAGTTCAGACTCATGCAGCTGCTCCAGAGCGTTCTGTTCATTTTTCATCTTTTATTTTGTCATTTACCCCTCCTCCCTGCAGGAGTCAGCGTTCAGCGATGACTTCTCTCCAAAGAGTCCTTTACCTCCATCCAGCTCTCCGTCTGAGTCCCACTCCTCTCACCCCTACCACACTCTCTCTCAGTCCTCAGACGAGGTAGGGCTCCACTACAGTGCCCCCTGCAGGGCTGAGACACACTTCACTGTGGGACAGAAACTTATAGTACATTTAGAACTGGGGAATAGCACCCTCTTTGTTCAGGAAAGCTCAAAATCCCTGTAACAGGGAGAATATAGAGACTTTGTTGCTGCTACTCCAGGCTCAGCACTTCAGAAACTGTACTATGTAACTTTTGTGGTTATCCTGTGAAAAGGGGAATTCCACCTGTTTTTAAAATTCATCCCTGGTTCATGGGTGGAGATGTAAACAAAGTCACAGAGTGTATTAATGTAAAATTCTTTCTCTTCATCCCTCCCTCTCCCCCTCTTCCCACCAGCCACTGGATGAGCGTCAGTGTGTTGTGTTCTCATGGAGCACTCAGCAGGTGTGTGACTGGTTGAGGAGTCTGAACATGGAGCACTACGCTCCCGAGTTCTCAGAGAAGAATGTTGATGGAGAGCAGCTGCTGCAGCTGGACGGGAACAAGCTGAAGGTCCGGGAAATTTCCCTCTCCACGTTTTATTTCATGTGCAGTAAATCTCCTCTGATTCAGGGAAGCCAACTCAGAGCTACTGCATATATCTACGGTACATACTCCTCAGAGCAGTGTGAGAACCTCACTATAGTGTTCTCAGGGTTCTAGACTCCAGGCTGAACCCTGCCGTCTGATTCCACCAGCTCCGTTCTGCTCCTCTACAGGAGCGTTTCTGTCTGTATGAAAAAAATAAAAGTGGGGAGTTAGGTGAAGGGAATGACTGCCCTCTTGTGGTGACAGCTAACTTACATTACATTACTACTATATTATTAGGGTGGAATACAAACCGGATTCCAAAAAAGTTGGGACACTAAACAAATTGTGAATAAAAACAATGCAATGATGTGGAGACGGCAAATGTCAATATTTTATTCGTAATAGAACATAGATGACAGATCAAAAGTTTAATCTGAGTAAATGTAACATTTTAAAGGAAAAATATGTTGATTCAAAATTTCATGGCGTCAACAAATCCCAAAAAAGTTGGGACAAGGCCATTTTTTACCACTGTGTGGCATCCCCCCTTCTTCTTACAACACTCCACAGACGTCTGGGGACAGAGGAGACCAGTTTCTCAAGTTTAGAAATAGGAATGCTCTCCCATTCATGTCTAATACAGGCCTCTAACTGTTCAATCGTCTTGGGCCTTCTTTGTCGCACCTTCCTCTTTATGATGTGCCAAATGTTCTCTATAGGTGAAAGATCTGGACTGCAGGCTGCCATTTCAGTCCCCGGATCCTTCTCCTACGTAGCCATGATGTTGTGATTGCTGCAGAATGTGGTCTGGCATTATCTTGTTGAAAAATGCAGGGTCTTCCCTGAAAGAGATGACTTCTAGATGGGAGCATATGCTGTTCTAGAACCTGAACATAGTTCTCTGCATTAATGGTGCCTTTCCAGACACGCAAGCTGCCCATGCCACAAGCACTCATGCAACCCCATACCATCAGTGATGCAGGCTTCTGAACGGAGCGTTGATAACAACTTGGGTTATCCTTGTCCTCTCTGGTCCGGATGACATGGCGTCCCAGTGTTCCATAAAGAACTTCAAATCGTGACTCGTCTGACCACAGAACAGTCTTCCATTTTGCCACACTCCATTTTAAAAGACCCCTGGCCCAGTGCAAACGTCTGAGCTTGTGGAGCTTGCTTAGAAATGGCTTCCTCTTTGCACTGTAGAGTTTCAGCTGGCGACGGCGGACGGCACGGTGGATTGTGTTCACTGACAATGCTTTCTGGAAGTATTCCAGAGCCCATTCTGTGATTTTCTTGACAGTGGCGTTCCTGTTTGAGGTGCAGTGACGTTTAAGGGCCCGGAGATCACCAGCATCCAGTAGAGTTTTACGGCCTTGACCCTTACGCACAGCAGTTGTTCCAGATTCTCTGACTCTGTTGATGATGTTATGCACGGCTGATGATGATAACTTAAAAGTCTTTGCTATTTTACGCTGGGTAACACCATTCTGGTATCGCTGCACTATCTTTCTGCGCAACAATGGTGGAATTGGTGATCCTCTTACCATCTTGGCTTCAGAGAGACACTGACACTCTGAGAAGCTCTTTTTATCCCCAGTCATGTTGTTAATTGACCTAATTAGTGTTAATTGGTCTTCCAGCTGTTCGTTATATGCTCAATTTCCTTTTTCCAGCCACTTATTGCTACTTGTCCCAACTTTTTTGGGATTTGTTGACACTGTGAAATTTTGAATCAACATATTTTTCCTTTAAAATGTTACATTTACTCAGATTAAACTTTTGATCTGTCATCTATGTTCTATTACGAATAAAATATTGACATTTGCCATCTCCACATCATTGCATTCAGTTTTTATTCACAATTTGTTTAGTGTCCCAACTTTTTTGGAATCTGGTTTGTTGTGATAGCATATTAAGGTGGAACACCACTGAAATATATATTATTAATGTGGAATACTTATGATAGCGTATTAAGGTGGAACACCACTGAAATATATATTATTAAGGTGGAATACTTATGATAGCATATTAATGTGGAATACCACTGAAATATATATTATTAAGGTGGAATAATTGTGATAGTGTTTTAAGGTGGAATACCACTGATATATATTATTAATGTGGAATACTTGTGATAGCTTATCAATGTGGAATACCACTGATTTATTATTAATGTGGCATACCTGTGATAACTTATTAAGGTGAAACACCACTGATATAAGTTGGAATGCTTGTGATAGCTTATTAATGTTGAGTACTACTGAGATATATAATTAAGGCTGAATTCTACTGATAAATTATTAATGTGGCCCCACTGACACACCATAACCAGGGTAGAGGCAGAGTTCAGAGGAAGGTGGGTTACCAAAACACACCCAACACCACTGTTGCATACAGGACACAAACCAAACTATACATACTACACTCTAAACAACACATATCAACAACAATACATTACAGTACACATCACTCTACCAGAGTGATGCAAGGCATGCTGGGAGTGTTTTGGCATTGTCCTACTCCTTTAAATCTGCATGGGTGTGTAGGTACAATTGTTCACAACACAGTAATCCCTTATTAATGTTTTAATTCTGGTTATAATGCTACTGCTGCTGCCTCCGTAGAGCACATAAATCAAGGCTGCACTGTGTTACTGAGACCTGCCCTAAATCTTTAACATGACAAAATGAATAGACAAGATTTATTGTGTTTTTACAGGGTCTTGGTGTTTTAAACTCATCAGATCGCAGCGTTCTGAAGCGGAGGATCAAAGACATCAACACAGCAGCAGAGAAGGAGCGCAAAGCTTTGGACAAACTGGAAAAACAGAGAGAAAAACAGAGGAAGAAAGACCAGGAACAGAAGAAGAACTGACCCTTCCACTCTGTTCACACAGCTCTTACAGGAACAGTTCAGATAGGAGTCTGTACAGACAGGGTGGGGGGTGGCACTTGAACTCTTCCTGGGGGACGCTCTGACTGTTCCTGGGGGGCACTCTAACTTTTCTTGGGGGACACTCTGACTCTTTCTGGGGGACGCTCTGACTCTTCCTGGGGTACGCTCTGACTCTTCCTGTGGACACTCTGACTCTTCCTGGGGAACGATCTGACTGTTCCTGAGGGACACTCTAACAATTCCTGGGGGGCGCTCTGACTGTTCCTGGGGGACACTCTAACTGTTATTGGGGGACGCTCTGACTCTTCCTGGGGTACGCTCTGACTCTTCCTGGGGTACGCTCTGACTCTTCCTGAGGACACTCTGACTATTCCTGGGGAACGCTCTGACTCTTCCCGGGGGACAATCTGACTGTTCCTGGGGGACGCTCTGACTCTTCCTAGGGTACGCTCAGACTCTTCCTGGGGATACTCTGACTCTTTCTGGGGACACTCTGACTCTTCCTGGGGTATGCTCTGACTCTTCCTGGGGACACTCTGACTCTTCCTGGGGAACGCTCTGACTATTCCTGGGGAACGCTCCGACTGTTCCTGGGGGACAATCTGACTCTTCCCAGGGTATGCTCAGACTCTTTCTGGGGACACTCTGACTCTTTCTGGGGACACTCTGACTCTTCCTGGGGGACACTCTAACTGTTCTTGGGGGACGCTCTGACTCTTCCTGGGGTACACTCTGACTCTTCCTGGGGAACGATCTGACTGTTCCTGGGGGACACTCTAACTTTTCCTGGGGGGCGCTCTGACTGTTCCTGGGGGACACTCTAACTATTCCTGGGGGTCGCTCTGACTGTTCCTGGGAGACACTCTAACTGTTCTTGGGGGACGCTCTGACTCTTCCTGGGGTACGCTCTGACTCTTCCTGGGGTACGTTCTGACTCTTCCTGGGGACACTCTGACTATTCCTGGGGAACGCTCTGACTGTTCCTGGGGGACAATCTGACTGTTCCTGGGGGACCCTCTGACTCTTCCTAGGGTACGCTCTGACTCTTCCTGGGGATACTCTGACTCTTTCTGGGGACACTCTGACTCTTCCTGGGGTACGCTCTGACTCTTCCTGGGGACACTCTGACTCTTCCTGGGGAACGCTCTGACTATTCCTGGGGAACGCTCTGACTGTTCCTGGGGGACAATCTGACTCTTCCCAGGGTATGCTCAGACTCTTTCTGGGGACACTCTGACTCTTCCTGGGGACAATCTGACTCTTTCTGGGGTACACTCTGACTCTTCCTGGGGTACGCTCTGACTCTTCCTGGGGACACTCGGACTCTTCCTGGGTAACGCTCTGACTCTTCCTGGGGGACACTCTGACTGTTCCTGGGGTACGCTCAGACTCTTTCAGGGGGAAAATCTCTGACTCTTCCTGGGGGGGACTCTAACTATTCCTGGGGGACGCTCTGACTCTTCCTGGGGGACGCTCTGACTCTTCCTGGGGACACTCTGACTCTTCCTGGGGGACGCTCTGACTCTTCCTGGGGGACACTCTAACTATTCCTGGGGGACGCTCTGACTGTTCCTGGGGGACACTCTAACTATTCCTGGGGGGCGCTCTGACTGTTCCTGGGGGACGCTCTGACTCTTCCTGGGGGACACTCTGACTTTTCCTGAGGAACGCTCTGACTCTTCCTGGGGGACACTCTGACTCTTCCTGGGGTAGGCTCTGAGTCTTCCTTGGGTACCATCTGACTCCTCCTGGGGACGCTCTGACTCTTCCTGGGGACACTCTGATTCTTCCTAGGGGATGCTCTGACTGTTCCTGGGGGACACTCTGGCTCTTCCTGGTGGACACTCTGACTCTTCCTGGTGGACACTTTGACTCTTCCTGGGGACACTCTGACTCTTTCTGGGGACACTCTGACTCTTCCTGGGGAATGCTCTGACTCTTCCTGGGGAACACTCTGACTCTTCCTGGGGACACTCTGACTCTTCCTGGGGACACTCTAACTCTTCCTGGGGAATGCTCTGACTGTTCCTGGGGAATGCTCTGACTCTTCCTGGGGACACTCTGAATCTTCCTGGGGAATGCTCTGAATCTTCCTGGGGAACGCTCTGACTCTTCCTGGGGAATGCTTTGACTCTTTCTGGGGACACTCTGACTCTTCCTGGGGAATGCTCTGACTCTTCCTGGGGAACACTCTGACTCTTCCTGGGGACACTCTGACTCTTCCTGGGGACACTCTAACTCTTCCTGGGGAATGCTCTGACTGTTCCTGGGGAATGCTCTGACTCTTCCTGGGGACACTCTGAATCTTCCTGGGGAATGCTCTGAATCTTCCTGGGGACACTCTGACTCTTCCTGTAAGAGTGATGAAGTGCTAGCGCTGTGTTGTATTTCCCTCCTCTGTGTTGTGTAACAGTGTCTGTCTGTGGTTGCTACGTCAGAAACAGTTTAGCGCCGTATTAGCGTGTTATTAGCACAGTGGAGCTTCACAATCTTGTCTAGTAGGACTCAGTTAAAGTGTGTGTGCATGTGTGCGTGTGTGTGTGTGTGTGTCCGTGTTTTCAGCATCCGATGGTACTTTTCAGCAGCATTAGAAATCCTCCAGGACACATGTCCACTCTACAGAGACGTCAGCGGACACATGTTGGACATCTGAGGATACGCTGTGTCCAAAAGTCTGAAGACAGCTCTCTGTAGTGAGTGTGGCTGAATGCCATCAGATCCTCACAGCAATGTTCCAACATCAGGTGTTAAGCCGTCCCAGGAGGGTAGAGACAACATCTCAAACACCTGTGTCCTTTTAGCCATGCCCATTCAGCCAGTGGCTCGTTAGCCATGCCCATTCAACTAGCACTCTGGACCCTTCCATTCCCCTTATAGCACTTTAGCCCCACCCATTCAGCCTGTAGTGCTTTAGCTCCACCCATACGGCCTCTAGCACTTTAGCACTGCCCAGTCACCCTATAAGCACTTTAGCTCCACCCATTCAGTCTCTAGCATACCGCACTGACCACTCAGCATACAGCACTTTAGCCCTGCCCATTCAACCTCTAGCACTTTAGCCCCACCCACTCACCCTCTATCATTTTAGCCCTGCCCATTCACGCTCTATCATTTTAGCCCCACCTATTCACCCTCTTGCACTTTAGCTCTGACACTTTCCCCCTTTAGCACTTTAGCCCTGCCCTTACATATTCATTTAAACCTGCAATCAGCCTATAGTGCTTTAGGCCTCGCCTCTTCCTGTTGAAGTCTGGTGGAGTGTTGTGGCTGCTGTCTGTAGCAGAGCGATTGTGATGTTTCTGTCGATAAGGAAGTAAACAGACCACTACAGCCTAACCAGAAGACAGCTCATTTGCATATATCAGTCTTAAAGGCACAGTAACAGAAATATTATGCTTAATTTTATACAGCAGTATATAGAGAAAATGAAAAAAGGAGGTAAAGATGGTTTCAAAAAGGACCTAGGGATGTACAGTATAACAGCTTTAGCTAGGGTGACCAGATCTGAGATGGTGAAAAAGAGGACGTCTCCTTTTTCCAAGTCTAAAAAAGAGGATATGTCCGGGTAAAAGGGGACGTCTGGTCACCCTAGCATTAGCGCACACCACAGGGCATTTATTAGCTCAATTCTAAACACTACGTTGTTTCCATAAGCTTTCATTACTTGTTAAACACATTAGCCTGGTAGCTCCAGTGCTAAACTGAGTTAATAACCGACATCAGAGCTCAAACATGTCTCACCTGATCCATTGCGTTTGGGCGGAAAGTACATTTTATTTTTAACCATATTACTCCTTTAAAATGAACCAAGTTTAAATTTGCTCCTTCATCATCTTCACCTGCTCTTTAAACTGAAACCTAGTGTTGGTGAATGGAACCAGACGTCTCCACGTCATTTTATTACTTCTCCATCTACAGAGTCTCTGTGGAGTGATGATGATGGAGGACAGTGTCTCTCTCTCTCAGTGAGACAGTGTCTGTCTCTCTCAGTCCACTGTCCCCCACTGTCTACTGACGCTGTCCCTCACCGTCTACTGTCCACTGTCCCCCACCGTCTACTGTTCACTGTCCCCCACCGTCTACTGTCCCCTGTCCCCCACCATCTACTGTCCACTGTCCCCCACTGTCTACTGACCCTGTCCCTCACCGTCTACTGTTCACTGTCCCCCACCGTCTACTGTCCCCTGTCCCCCACCATCTACTGTCCACTGTCCCCCACCGTCTACTGACCCTGTCCCTCACCGTCTACTGACCCTGTCCCTCACCGTCTACTGTCCACTGTCCCCCACCGTCTACTGACCCTGTCCCCCACCGTCTACTGTTCACTGTCCCCCACCGTCTACTGTCCCCTGTCCCCCACCGTCTACTGTCCCCTGTCCCCCACCGTCCACTGTTCACTGTCCCCCACCGTCTACTGTCCCCTGTCCCCCACCGTCTACTGTCCACTGTCCCCCACCGTCTACTGTCCTCACTTTCTGTGAGGGGCTTTTAGAGGAAGACGTCTGGTTCCATTCACCTCCACTGTCCACTGTCCCCCACTGTCTACTGTCCACACTTTCTGCTGTGATTCTGGATGTGTTTCTAGATCCAGAACATCTTCTGTCACTGGATTTACATCTCACCCATTAAAGGAGTAGGTATTTTACCATCAAAAAATAGAAACAATGTTTATGAAAGTGATTCTTTTAATTGCTACAGTTTTTCTACAAAGTAGAACTCACACGAGCTGCAGAATCAGACTGCACTCTGGTTTCTGACAGAATGAACTAGTTTATACTCCACAGAGCGGGTCCCCAACACGGGGATGGCACTATCTAAAGCAGGTTTGTTTAAAATCAGAGCCACTAGGGGTCAGTGTAACATCTGCTGCATGATGTGAAGAAGAATCAGGGAGAAAACCACTGACTGCTTTTATAAATATAAAGAATATGTTAAAAATGTGTGGAATTCAATCTGAAAAGTTACACAGCTCCACTCTCTGTGAATGTTTGATTGTATTTTATTTAAGAACATTCAGACATAGTACAGAATATTCATCTGAAAACAAAACCTTATTCCAGTGTAACACCTGAATTACACTCCACACACACACACACACACACACACACACACGTTTTCTTGTCTTTGTGTGTCAGTAAACTCTTCTGTTTGTGCTCCACTCGTTCACTGACCACAGAAAAAGTGATTCTCTAGTTTCTGATCCTCTTTTACATGTTGCTCAACACACAGCTTTTAAACTCTCGCTCTTGACTTTTAACCTCCATCTCTTTCTGCATTCAAGCTGCTGAACGTACCGAGGAATGAATGAATGAATAAATAAATAAATATTTAAGCAAATAAATAAATAAATAAATAAATAATCGGACCTTGGGTAATTTACAGAAATGCATTGTATACGATGTAACATCATTCTGTATAAATATAAATATCTATAAAAACACAAATATAAATAGAAGTACCAGTCTCTGTTCTGATTATTTCCACAGAAGGAGAAAGGCACATTAAAACCCTGCTGTAAATCGCGGTGAACCCCTCGAACCCTGACATTATTATTCTTCCGCTGTTACTCAGTAACTACTAAAGTGTTCGGTTTTTATGAAACGTACATATTCTAATAGAAGTGATGAGCCGTATCTAAGCCCCGCCTCATATATCTACTCATCCAATCACAGTAAAGTGACAGTCCCTAGACCACTCCTCTGACAAGCTTCCTGCAGTGACACACTGTGCTTAAAAAGAGCTTCACTCTGGACAAATACACACTGTTTAAACACTTCTCTAAAGACAAAGATTAAAGATTAAAGTTGTTTTTAAACAATGCAAACAGCACACGGTGAACTAACCGTCGCCTCCCAGTGGCTAACAGAGTTTACCTCATTACCTCATTAAGTCTGCTTCAGTTTACTGCATAAAAACCTTAACAGACTCAGAGTGGCACAGTAATGAATGATCTCTTTCAGAAAGCTGTATATCGCAGTATAAAGAGATAACACTATGTAATTCAGCTCTGATGACAGTCTGTGTCTGAACGCTTGTCAGAGGGAGCGTGGGTGACTGGAGTGACCAAAGGGGCGGAGCTTAGTAACAAATACTCAAAAAGGTCATTAGGTTTCATTAAATATGCAAAAATAACAATAAACAAAAGCAAGCGGGCACCAGCCGGAGTTATGAAAATGGCAGTGCAAACTGGAGGCCTGTAGTCTGGGTCATGGCCTTATAAGGAGCAGTGTACGTGGTTGGAAGGCCATATAAGGAGCAGTGTGCGTTCAGTTTAAAGTCTCTAAGGCACTGTGTGTGTGCGTGTGTGTGTGTGTGTGTGTGTGTGTGTGTGTGTTGTGCGTGAGGGGATCAGTGTTTGCGTGCACCCTGTGTGTGTATATGTCGTAAAACTCTGAAAGCGTCCTGTCCGAAACTCCGCAGCTGCTGCAAGACGCGGTGAGTGGCGACCTGCACCTCGTAGTCTCCGGTCAGTCGAGAGGACAGAGAGGACGAGGAGCTCGGTGTTTCAGACGAGGGGAACCCGGCCAGCTGCTGGATCTGAAAACACACACACACACACACACAGAGGGTCAGATAAAGAGTTAAAACCTCTGTGGCCTGCCTCAGCAATAATATCAACACATTATATTTCTATCATTAATACAGTTATGTGCCTTTCACACAGCGCTGCAGCTGGGAGGGTGAAGGCAGCACATCTTTACACTCAGCTGGAGCTCAGCACGCTCGGAGGAGAGCACTACAAGCCTTGCTCATCCATGTTGATATATTGTGTCTGTTTGTAATGTGAATGAATCCACACTGAGGGGTTTACACACGTCTCCTTCTTCACCAACAACACAAGCGTCACGTTTCTGAGACGACGCTTCGTGTTAAATGTGAAAAAACAGCGGCGAGGAGAAAAACGCAGCTCGGCTTTTACTTTTACTTTTACTCAAATGTCTCCCTACACCCTCCGTAGTGCACAGTGTAGGTCACAGAAACCTGATCTGACCGCTCACACTCGGGTCACCCATGAATCAGATACGGATCAGATCGAGGAGCACATATATGACAGACACTAACATCTGATCCGACCGTGAGCGCAGCCTGACTGCGCAGTTCTGTTATATGAGCTAACGGAGAGGGGCGGGGTTCGAAGGTGTAATAAAGGTGGACGAGGCTGTGGTGAGGTGAATGTGGACGGCTCTGACCTTGCTGACCTGAGACGACAGGTCCCTGATGTCTGCCAGGAGAGAGCTCAGCGTCTCAGAACATTTCAGCTTCTCTCTCAGCTCCTGAAGGAGGCCCTGGTGCAGCTGCAGACCCTCAGAGATCCGGCTCAGACTCGTCTCCTACATACACACACACACACACACACGTCAGCAGTGAACACACACACCTCCCCCCGTGAGGACACCACCAGAGCCCACAGAGCTCAGTCTTACCACAGACTCAGAGATGGGGACGAGCTGCGGGGCCGGGGGGATGGACAACTGCGCTGTGATATACGCCAGGTTCTTCACTTCTCCAGAGGGGTCCAGACTCAGGGCCTAAACCACACACACACCAGAAACAAACAGGAAACAGAGTTACTTCACCTTCATCACTCATTTATTAAACCCTCACCACTCCCTTTCCCCTGAGACCGAGAGGAGCCCAGCGTCCGCCCACTGCTCTCTCAGAGAACCCCTGACCCGGACCGTAACACGCTGCTGGACCTTTACAGGTGCCTTCAGTGGCACAAACATTAGTAACAACACTCAGTGCTCAGGGTCTTCAGCTGAACACTCTTCAAACAAACGTGGCTCAAAGTGCTTTACAGAAGTCCTTTAAATTAAAACGTAAACCGTGTAACAATTAAAGTAGCGCAAGAAAGAACAAATGAAGAATAAAAACCATTTAAAGTTCTAATAAAACAAAGAGGAATAAAACTGGGGTTTTCCGGTGTCTGATCTGAACTGATTGATTGATTGATTGATTGATGGTTGAGGTTCATGGACCTAGAGTCTCTCCACTTAACTCTGCCCCAGTCTTCCAGAAATGTCCTGTCCCCCCGTCCCCCTGTCCCTGTGCACACCTGGATAACTGAACTCCTGAACACCTGGATAACTGGATAACTGGACTCCTGCATAACTGGACACCTAAACAACTGGACTCCTGAACACCTGGACACCTAGATAACTGAACTCTTGGGCACCTGGATAACTGGACTTCTGGACTCCTGGACACCCGATTAAACGGGTCTCCTGAACACCTGGATAACTGAACTCTTGGACACCTGGATAACTGAACTCCTGGACACCTGCATAACTGGACACCTGGATAACTGGACTCCTAGACACCTGGATAACTGAACTCCTGGACACTTGGATAATTGAACTCCTGGACACCTGGATAACTGAACTCCTGGACACCTTGACAACTGGACTCTGGGACACCTGGATAACTGGACACCTGGATAAATGGACTCCTGAACACCTGGACAACTGGACTCCTGGAGACCCGGACAACTGGACACCTGGATAATTGGACTCCTGAACACCTGGGTAACTGGACTCCTGGACACCTGGACACCTGGATAAATGGACTCCTGAACACCTGGACAACCGGACTCCTGGACACCTGGATAACTGGACTCCTGAACACCTGGACAACTGGATAATTGGACTCCTGAACACCTGGACAACCAGACTCCTGGACACCTGGATAACCGGACTCCTGAACACCTGGATAACTGGACTCCTGAACACCTGGACAACTGGACACCTGGATAATTGGACTCCTGAACACCTGGGTAACTGGACTCCTGGACACCTGGGTAACTGGACTCCTGGACACCTGGATAAATGGACTCCTGAACACCTGGACAACCGGACTCCTGGACACCTGGATAACTGGACTCCTGAACACCTGGACAACTGGATAAATGGACTCCTGAACACCTGGACAACCGGACTCCTGGACACCTGGATAACCGGACTCCTGAACACCTGGATAACTGGACTCCTGAACACCTGGACAACTGGACACCTGGATAATTGGACTCCTGAACACCTGCGTAACTGGACTCCTGGACACCTGGATAAATGGACTCCTGAACACCTGGACAACCGGACTCCTGGACACCTGGATAACCGGACTCCTGAACACCTGGATAACTGGACTCCTGAACACCTGGACAACTGGACACCTGGATAATTGGACTCCTGAACACCTGGGTAACTGGACTCCTGGACACCTGGATAAATGGACTCCTGAACACCTGGACAACCGGACTCTTGGACACCTGGATAACTGGACTCCTGAACACTTGAATAACTGGACTCCTGAACACATGGATAACTGGACTCCTGAACACCTGGACAACTGGACTCCTGAACACCTGAAAACCCAGACTCCTGAACAGCTGGATAACTGGACTCCTGGGCACTTGAACACCCGAACACTTGGATGTCTGAACACCTGTGCACCTAAACTACTAAACACTTGGACTCATAAACAACTAAACACCTGGGCTTCTGAACACCTGGACTCCCGAACACCTGAACACATGGACTCCTGAAGCAGTGCATCTGAACACCTGTGAGAAGGAGAAGTGTCTGTAGCTGTGTCTCACCTGGTTGTTGACGCAGGACAGGTGCACTGTGGGAATTTCACTCAGCAGTTTATTGGTTAAACTCTTGCCGTGCTCCAGGTGCTGAGAGACCTCAGGGGTAAACGGAACCGGAGCCGAGAGAGAGACGGCCAGAAGACAACACAGAAGAAACACATCTGTGGAGGACGCACACACACACACACACACACACACACATAATTATTACTAAAGGTGAGGGTTCTGTGCTTATTTAAATTTTAATGAAGCAGGAAACCATGACTCTGCAGGATTTACTGCTGACTGGCTCTCTCTACTGTGGTTCCATTCCAGTCCCTCACACACTCAACCAGTCACTCACACACTCAACCAGTCACTCACACACTCAACCAGTCACTCACACACTCACCCAGTCACACACACACTCACCCAGTCTCTCACACACTCACCCAGTCTCTCACACACTCACCCAGTCTCTCACACACTCACCCAGTCACTCACACACTCACCCAGTCACTCACACACTCACCCAGTCACTCACACACTCACCCAGTCTCACACACACTCACCCAGTCTCACACACACTCACCCAGTCTCTCACACACTCACCCAGTCTCTCACACACTCACCCAGTCTCTCACACACTTTCCCAGTCACTCACACACTCACCCAGTCACTCACACACTCACCCAGTCTCACACACACTCACCCAGTCTCACACACACTCACCCAGTCTCTCACACACTCACCCAGTCACTCACACACTCACCCAGTCTCTCACACACTCACCCAGTCACTCACACACTCACCCAGTCTCTCACACACTCTCCCAGTCACTCACACACTCACCCAGTCTCTCACACACTCACCCAGTCACTCACACACTCACCCAGTCACTCACACATTCACTCACACACTCACCCAGTCTCTCACACACTCACCCAGTCTCTCACACACTCACCCAGTCACTCACACACTCACCCAGTCACTCACACACTCACCCAGTCACTCACACACTCACCCAGTCTCTCACACACTCACCCAGTCTCTCACACACTCACCCAGTCACTCACACACTCACCCAGTCTCTCACACACTCACCCAGTCACTCACACACTCACCCAGTCACTCACACACTCACCCAGTCTCACACACACTCACCCAGTCTCTCACACACTCACCCAGTCTCTCACACACTTTCCCAGTCACTCACACACTCACCCAGTCTCTCACACACTCACCCAGTCTCTCACACACTCACCCAGTCACTCGCACACTCACCCAGTCACTCACACACTCACCCAGTCTCTCACACACTCACCCAGTCACTCACACACTCACCCAGTCTCACACACACTCACCCAGTCTCACACACACTCACCCAGTCTCTCACACACTCACCCAGTCACTCACACACTCACCCAGTCTCTCACACACTCACCCAGTCACTCACACACTCACCCAGTCACTCACACATTCACTCACACACTCACCCAGTCTCTCACACACTCACCCAGTCTCTCACACACTCACCCAGTCACTCACACACTCACCCAGTCACTCACACATTCACTCACACACTCACCCAGTCTCTCACACACTCACCCAGTCTCTCACACACTCACCCAGTCTCTCACACACTCTCCCAGTCACTCACACACTCACCCAGTCTCTCACACACTCACCCAGTCACTCACACACTCACCCAGTCACTCACACATTCACTCACACACTCACCCAGTCTCTCACACACTCACCCAGTCTCTCACACACTCACCCAGTCTCTCACACACTCACCCAGTCACTCACACACTCACCCAGTCACTCACACACTCACCCAGTCTCACACACACTCACCCAGTCTCACACACACTCACCCAGTCTCTCACACACTCACCCAGTCAT
This sequence comes from Hoplias malabaricus, assembly GCF_029633855.1. Lineage (NCBI taxonomy): Eukaryota > Metazoa > Chordata > Actinopteri > Characiformes > Erythrinidae > Hoplias > Hoplias malabaricus. Next base: position 52,793,759 of record NC_089805.1, read on the forward strand.
TCACACACTCACCCAGTCTCTCACACACTCACCCAGTCTCTCACACACTCACCCAGTCACTCACAAACTCACACTCACACTCACACTCTCACACTCTCACACACTTGTGAAAGAGGCTACACCTGCAGCAAAATACAAACAGAATTGGAGGAGACTTACTGTAGAGTTGGTTCATCATGTTCCTCTGCAGTTACTGAGTCTTTGGGGTTCAGCAGTGTTTCTCAGTGTTTCTCAGTGTTCCTCAATGTTCCTCAGTGTCCCCCAGTGTTTCTCAGTGTTCCTCAGTGTTTCTCAGTGTTTCTCAGTATTCCTCAGTGTCCCTCTGTGTTCCTCAGTGTTCCTCAGTGTCCCTCTGTGTTCCTCAGTGTTCCTCAGTGTCCCTCTGTGTTCCTCAGTGTTCCTCAGTGTCCCTCAGTGTTCCTCAGTGTTTCTCAGTGTCCCTCAGTGTCCCTCTGTGTTCCTCAGTGTTTCTCAGTGTCCCTCTGTGTTCCTCAGTGTTCCTCAGTGTCCCTCAGTGTTCCTCAGTGTCCCTCAGTGTTCCTCAGTGTCCCTCAGTGTTCCTCAGTGTTTCTCAGTGTCCCTCAGTGTTCCTCAGTGTTCCTCAGTGTCCCTCAGTGTCCCTCAGTGTTCCTCAGTGTCCCTCAGTGTTCCTCAGTGTTCCTCAGTGTTTCTCAGTGTCCCTCAGTGTTCCTCAGTGTTTCTCAGTGTCCCTCAGTGTTCCTCAGTGTTCCTCAGTGTTTCTCAGTGTCCCTCAGTGTTCCTCAGTGTTTCTCAGTGTCCCTCTGTGTTCCTCAGTGTTCCTCAGTGTCCCTCAGTGTTCCTCAATGCTGCAGATGTAGGTCAGGGCTGTATTTAATGCCCTGTTAGAGACAGGAAACAGAATTGAGGAATCAGGGAAATTTCCCTTGTGACAGTGAGTGGGATTACTCCAGCTCACAGCACTCAGTGCATCAAGAGGGGTTTACCCCACATCAAACCAAACATCTAACCTCTCCTCCAGTCCCACACAGGAACTACACTCCTGGAGACGCTCTGACCACAACATTATAACCAGCACAGTGTGGCCCGGGATCCCCACGCCACTCCCTTCAGCTGTGAGGGGTTTTAATCTTGTGGCTGATCTGTGTTTAAACAGGATGCTGATAGATTAGTTTTAAAGAAGTAAAGAATGTTTAGAGAAACACTGATGGACACTTTAATCTTTTACAGTGAGAGATATTTGATCTAATGCCCAGAGGTGAGGATGTGCTTTGACAGGACATTGCTTTTGCTGAAAACACACACACACACACACACACACACACACACACGTCATAATAATATTATGTCTACTTCCTCCCTCTGCAGCGTCAGACTTCAGGAACGTTGCTAAATCTGGGATTTCACTTCAGCTTTAACCGCAGAAAACCCTCTTTACAGCGTGCATGACTTCACTTTCTCTTACTCACACACACACACACACACCTTTCCTCAGGTGTGTACACATCACCTGAGGACCATTATTTCACAATGTGTCCAGGATACTGGAAGCTGACTCTGTCTTTAACTCTGTTTCCTTAAACTTTCCCAGCAGTGTGTGTCTTCCCTGCCGCGTTTGAGCAAGGAGTCGACTGAACCTCCCCCTCCCCCTGGGTCAGTGCAGACTGAGGAGACTCAGCGCTGCAGGTTTGAGAGCTGAGTTCTCTCTCGAGACCAGACTTCAGCTGCTCCACAGTCCGTGGTCACCGTCGTCTGATTCTCCTCTTCAGGACGCCACTTATTTCCTCCCTCTCTGTGGGTACGCTCACACCGGTCAGTGCTGAGGGAGCTGTCAGACCTGCGCCACACCGTTTCACCACTTTGTAAACTACTCTCTGTGGGCATCGTTCCTCTCCCTCCACCGTCACCCTTTGTTATTCCTTATATGGTCTGACCATACTGCACTTTTTATGCCAAACGTACACAGATCTTCAGAGTAATTCAGATATGGACCCTCCTCTTTCAGACACTGATATTAAACAGAGACATTACCGAACTAATCATCACTGGCCCTAGATCCCTTACCCCTTCACTCGATGATGCTGCCCCGTCTCCGTCTCCTGGGAGTCATTTTAACACGTTTCACATTTCATCTCCTCTGTCAAAACTCCTTTTTCCCAGCTCTGCAGGACTCTGAACCTTAGATCAGCTCTGCTGCGGCGCGCTTCTCTGGCCTCTTCTAGGCTCCTCATCGCTCCAGAAAGCAGAAAGCAGAGGGGTCTGAAACCTGCTGCTCGTCTCCTCACTCGGGCCCTCACACATGAGCGGCTCTCCAGAATCTCCCCCGGCTCCCTGCAAAATACCGCATTCACGCCCAAATCCTTCTGCACCAATACAGAGCTTTAAAAATCTTACAACCTGTCTAACCTGTCCGACCTGTAGCTCTGTAAACATCAGTGCACTCTCAGAACGTCTTCTTCACCATTCTGCAAACCTCCACAGCTGTAGTGATCGAGCGGCCCCCAGTCCCTGGAACTCTCTTCTGTCCCACGTCCTGTCCTCGCTCTTCTAGTCCAAATCTACTGTAACTCTAAACAACCTCATTTCCTTTTCTTATTCATGCACTTTTTCTTTCAACGTTTGTTTGATTTGTTGCTGAACGCAGTGCATTTTGTAAGAACTTTTCAGTCACTGAGGAGCCCTATACGAATGTCATTTATAACAATAATGACCTTAGGAGACAGATCTGGACGCCGGCAGCTCACACTCACGCACTGTCTAGGTGTGTCTACGGAGAAACGCTGTTGAAGCACACACAGAATGAGGCCTGGCATCGTCCTGCTGAAACAACCATGGACTTCTCGAAGAAGACGTCACCTCGATGGCAGCGTGTCTTTCTTTAACTTCAGGGTACATCTCCACATTAACAGTACCTTCTTACATATGCAGGTGACCCCTGCTGTGGACACTGACGACATTCTATGGGTGGTGTCCTGTGTCACTGATGAAGGACTAGAGGATGAGCGACACACACTGTGCAGCGACAGATGAGCTACTGTCTCTGACTTTACATCTACAAGGTGGACCAACGAGGGAGGAGTGTCTCACAGAGTGGACACAGGGTTTAAAAACCTTAAAAGCACTGCTGTGTCACTGTAGAGTTGGAGAGTAGAGTCTAGTTTTAATGTGGTATTTAAGAATAAGTTGAAGGTGTGTGTGTGTGTGTGTGTGTGAGAGAGATAATCAGAACAGCATGAAGTTTCTGAGCCAGATTATGATGCTATACTCCATCAGATTCTCACAGCTATGTTCCAGTATGTGGAGTAAACCATCCCAGAGGCTTACTGCAGTTAAAGGTGTTATAAAAGAACACAGTGCTGAGGATGAGGCACTGGACAGTGGCCCAGAACAGAGCATGTTGTTAAACACGAGTGAGTGAGGTTCCTTCACCTCTAAAGACCCACAACGTTACACAGGAGTTATTCATAGAAAAGGAACTTTAATTATACACTCATTCAAAACAAACCACAGGAAACCGAAGAGTCCCCCACTGTACAGTCTCAGCCTTCAGCCAGTTCACACCGGATTAACACCGCTTTATTCTAGATTACTTTAGTTTAACATTAGGTGACTGCCGTTTACACCGGATTAACATCAGATTAGACCAGTTTCTTTAACAGCAGATTAACATTAGTTCACTGTTGGTTACAGCAGACTAGCCCCGGTTTAACTGGTGGTGATCTGGTGTTAAACTAAAGAAAGCTGCTCATAGCAGATTCACACCAGTTTAACATCGGTTCAGACCAGTTTTCTCTAACACCAGATTAACATCAGTTCATTGCAGTTCACACCAGGTTTAGAGCAGATTCACTTCAGTTTAACACACGTTTTACATCAGTTCACTGCAGTGTCCACTTGTTCAACACACGTTTTACATTAGGTTCCTCAGTTTAAATCAGTTTCTATCAGATAGAGTCCAGTTTGGGAGGTAGTGCGAGTGTGAGAGTGACTCAGGTTTGGGCTCACACCACCGTTTCTCTGGAAGTGAATTGTTTGGGGAAATTAGGAATGGTCAGCTGTGTTTATTAATGTCATTTATGTGAGCTCTGTTACACTTTCTCACACACGCGCACACACACACGCACGCACACACGCACGCACAGGCACACACACGCACACACACACAGAGACACAGAGAGACACACTCTGCAGCTGAGAGAGATATATAACCACAAATGAAACTGATAATATATTGAATGTAGACCACAGGCAGAGGAGCGTCTGCAGTCGTCTTAATCCTGTGGCACTTCCTGTTTTCATCTGACACTGTTTTCCAGTGAAGGGCCTGTAATTTCTCGCAGGGTCACGGTGAATACCGACGGAGAGACACTGTGTTGCTAACGCAGGGTGTGACGGAGAGTAGCGGTTGATGGTGAGAAGTGATATCTCTGTGAGGACATGTCTGTAGCCCGGGGGGGGTCTGCATTTCTCCGGCATGTCTCTCACTGAGCTGAGTGAACTGGCCTCGGCAGGGCGTTCCTTTAAAGAGGACGGGGAAAAACAGAGGGGGAAAGAGAGAGGGAGAGAGAGAGGGAGAGAGAGAGGGAGGGGAAAAAGAAGAATGAACAGGGGCTCGGGGTTCTTCGCTGCAGGGGATTATGGGAAACTGTCGTCATCGTCCTCCGCCATCTCTTTAGCGAACTCCAGGTCCTGCTGCTCTCGCTCTCTCCGCTCCTGTCACACACACACAAACACACACACACACACACACACACACACACACGGTGGGAGACAACCGGCTTTAAGGTGGGGTTTAGCAACATGAACTTTCCTGTTGTGTGTGTGTGTGTACCCCCGTCTATAATGCCACCCTTCAGCTGCTCTCAGTGTGTGTAGTCTCTAAGACAGGAAGTGAACAGGGAACTGTGGAGCAGCTGCACATGAGCCTACACTCACCGCGCCCAATGACAATCCTGATCTAAACCCCCGCAGCTGGTTTAGAGCCGTGACAAACTCCCGGAGAGAGAACGTCAGCTTTATCCTGGATTGCTGCAGAACCACATTTCCCATGATGCACCAGCATTTCCCCAAAAGCTTGAGTAGTCCATCAGTCAGGGTTTACCTCATTGGACATTAGTGAAATATGTAAAAGAACCTCAGCCTTGTGACAGAAAAATAAACAGGTCTCAGTTTAACATCGACCTCCTGCAGCAACTGACGCAGTGTGACGTTCCTCAGAATCTCAGATTACAACTCCTCCTGCTCTCAGCTGTTCAACAAAGTGCACTTCAGCACAAAGAGCTACAGTAATGACGTGTTCTTCATTTCTCTTTAGAGTTTAACAGCCTCTTACAGGAGCTGCAGCACCTCGGATTATTAATTATTATTAATTATTATTATTGTTTGAAATGATTGAAACAGCTCATTAAGCTGAGATCTGGGACTGACCCCAGTGAACACTACACTCGGTGTTTAATTAAAAGTCTTAATCACTGACCGCCTCCGCTCCACTTCGACTCTTCACTGTTTTATTTCAGCACTTATTCCTTTGTTTATTTGTTTACTCAGTTTTTACTGTGTGTTAGACCTGATAGTTCTATTATGATTTCAGTCTTTTTAATTAACTCTGATCTTCTTTTCGTTTCCTTCTTGTTCTTTGTTCTTTCTAAGAACCTGTAGCTCCAGTTTTTAATTGGTGTTAAATTCTCTGCTCTCTCTCTGTGTTTCTACCGCTCATGTTTGTGATTCTTCGGTGTATTATTGTGTATTCTCGTGCTGTAATCGGATCGGTCTGATTGCGTCAGCTCGGCCACACCGCACCGAGGGGAAACACAGGGCGGCTGACTGAATGCCACCGGATCCTCACAGCAGCGCTGTGACCGGACCGGTGAGGGATGTACAGGGCTGAGTCAGGCTGTGGGGTAATGTGTGGAAACCCGAGCGGTTCTGGAGTGCTGCTGCCTCACAGGGTGATGTAAGGAGTGATGTAAGGAGTGATGTAAAGAGCGATGTAAGGAGGCGTCCCGGACCCGCTCCGTCTGCCGTGGTGTTTTTATTTTCCACGCTGTTACCTCACCCTCTGCACGTCCTGTGGCTGAGTCATGGCGGTCTGAGCCGGACGCTCCACTACAGCCCACTCAGCACTTTCACTTCTGCCCAGCACCTTCACTCCTAACAGCTCACACACAGCGCCCCCCGCTGGCAGGGCTCCACTCACTCACTCCTCCAGTAAAGGCTCGGTGTGGAGATACGTGTTTTTTACTTGGACAGGGTGGGTGTGAAAGGTCACGGTGACTGCGCAGACTGTGGTGGTCTCCAGCGATGCTGACGACTCTGGTTAGTGCTCACAGTGTGTTCTGGGCTTTAGTCTGGAGTCACGTGGGCTACGTTTTCCTGAGCTCTGACTGGTTAAGGAGGGGACTAGGCCCCACCCTCTCAACTACACAGAAGCAGCAGGGAACGGTGCTCTGCTGGTTACACTGTGCCTGTATCAGACGAACCACAACAGCGCCACTGTGTGGCACTAACACTAACTTACAGCAAACAAAACACGCTCTGGGCTTTAAATCGTTTAAAGTAAGAGAAACCACACAGGCCTTGTGTGCTCCAGCCCTGAGACCATGGGGGCGGGGCTTACACAGTCCTTACAGAGGGTGGCATCAGCGGGGACGGTTCAGGACGGAGATAACTCTCATCCCTCTGCTCTTTACAGGACACAACTGCAGCGTAATAAACACTAGAAATGAACACGAGATTTTACTGAACACTGAATCAACACGGAGTGGAAAGACTTGTTTTTACAGGCCATGAGCTCTTTTAGTTTTCATTATTCGAAATAAACAGAACGTATCTCCTTTATTATCACATGTACAGCTCAGATTTAAAGTGTGTGTGTGTGTGTATATAAATGTAATTCAATATTAAATCATTCGCCACTCTTCAGTGAGGGTACAGTGTCTGTGTGTCGTATTAAAACCACATTCACAGTGTCACTGCGCTCCGTTCCCGACTCTGACACTGCCTCCATCTGTAACTGGTCTAAACCCACACTCACACGGACTTTAGGACACAGTACTGTCCCCAAGAACAGAACAAACCCATCACAGTCTTCTGCAGCTTTTTCCTGATGGAGCTCAGAACCAACGCAGCGCCAAATAAACTCTTCACTTTTCACACGGCTTCAGTCTTAGGTTCTTTTCTGTTGAAGACAACGAGACTGTGACTTTAATACGACACACAGTCGCTGTACAATGACCACAGAGTGAGGCCTGAGAAAGGACCCAGCAGCGACTGAGAGAGGCGTGTTCAGTGTTTGCTCTCCCTCTCAGGACAGAGCCCACTGCAGGGCTCTGCTGGTTCTGTTCTGTACAGAGAACCCCCCCTGGCCGGGTTTACTGAAGGCTGTGTGTGAGACAGGGAGCGGAATGGACAGATGTGTGGATTATAAAAACACAGAAATGTAGAAAGTAATGAGGAGTAAAGGCTCACCTCTGCAGACTCCAGGTCCTTATTGTAGGCCTTGGGTGGAAACCTCATCGCCTGTGAGGAGAACACACACACACACACCATCAATAACCAGGAGCATCCACAACCTCTGTACAAACCCCTGCTCTCCTCTCCGGAGAGATCACACAGGCAGGAGGTGTGTGTGTGTGTTGGACTGTCTGATCCCTGCAGTAAACAGCTCTGTTGTAATTAGACGGCCGAACATAACCCAGAGTTCAGCCCAGTCCACAGTCCCTGTGGGGTTCCCCCCTACTGCAGTAGTACACTCCTTCACTCCAAACAGCAGTTCGTTCTCTCTCTCTCTCTCTCTCTCTCTCTCTCTCTCTCACACACACACACACACACACACACACACACACACACACACACTCTCTCTCTCTCTCTCTCTCACACACACACACACACACACACACACACACACACACACACACACACACACACTCTCTCTCTCTGTCTCTCTCTCTCTCTCTCTAGTGAGGGGAACGTCCCGTCTCTGTCCCCCTCGTGCCGGTCGTACCTTGACGGACATGTTGTGGATGTCCAGGCAGAAGGAGATGCGCTGGTGGAAGGCCAGCTGAGGCTCACGCGTCCCGTAAATGTCCATCGTCTCCTTGGACTGAACGTAACCCTTCTCGTGGTTGATGCTGGCCTCGATCACTCCGTCGCGGATGGCCTGCGGGGTCAGAGACACAGGGAGGGGTCAACTCCTTCACTGAGCGTCAGAACGGCTCTCAGCCTCGGTGTCTGTGTCACACTGGGCCTGTTCACTACGTACTGCACTGTTCTCTGGCTTCTCACGTGTGGTAGTGTCTGAAAACGTTGGGGACACCTCAGTGCTCCCAAACAATCCCACCGTGAAATGTAGTGTACAGCCAAAGTAGGAGCAGATACCCACAATGCATTGCATCATTTGGTTAAAAACCCACAAAGTCATGTCTGAAAACATTCACTACCCTCCCCATAACAGTGCACTCTATAGCGAGTAACGTAGGAAATACTGAGTAGGGAGCCACCTTGAATGGGATTGTAAAGTGTGCATCTGCTGATATTCTGCTTGTTTACTGTGCCACCTACAGTTGCTGTAAGGTACTACACTAGCAGACTCACAACAGGGATCTTATGAACACTACAGAGCGCCCCCTGTGCTTCCTGCAGTGTATTACAGTCTGTCAGAATGACAGCAGGGATCATATGAACACTACAGAGCGCCCCCTGTGCTTCCTGTATTGTATTACAGTCTGTTAGAATGACAGCAGGGATCATATGAACACTACAGAGCGCCCCCTGTGCTTCCTGTATTGTATTACAGTCTGTTAGAATGACAGCAGGGATCATATGAACACTACAGAGCGCCCCCTGTGCTTCCTGCAGTGTACTACAGTCTGTCTGTAATATTAAAATGAAACACAGACCTTGGCGACGATGAACTCTGCATCCTCAGGACTGTCCAGCTGCAGTTTATGAGCGATGTCGGCCAGAGAAATACGGGAATAGGACAAACTGATCATCCGCACTCCTGCACACAGCAAGAACAACACCGTGTCTCTCACCATCACAACATCAAACAATGTAGATTTAATGTGTGTTATTTAAAATAAAGAATTATACCACAATAAGAAAATTAATGTTTTAACGCAGAAGATCCTCTTTAACATTTCCATATTCATGGTGTAAATTTGAAAAGCATGTATTCCTCTTCCTTTTGGACTAAATTAACCCATATCTGAGCTGGAGGTGTCATCCTTTTCCTTTATTTTTATTGTATTTATTTATGGGGTCCTCTATAACCCTCCAGAGAAGAGGGGGATTCTAGTACCAAACACAGAGGGTGTTAATAAATTAAATCCCTGCTGTGACGGGGCACTCAGAGAGGAGACACTGCCTCAGTCCCACACACAGCCGACAGTTCTCCGGGGCTGAAGGGGCATGCTGAGGGGTGTTGGGGCTCGGGGGGAGGGGGCAGTGAGGCTCCACCTGTCTTGATGACGTTGTGTCTGAGGCGGATGATGAGGGTGTAGGTGCCGTCGGTCTGAAACTTCTCTCCAAACTGATCCAGGACTTGGTTAAACTTGGCCAGATTCCCGGTCC